>NW_028234418.1:10331752-10341752 GCF_977035675.1 Penaeus japonicus
ACAGGAAAACACAGAAACCATCATACTCAACCCACAACACACACACATATAACCCTCATCTCTAAAGACACAGAATCAATTGAACCATAGACAACCCCCTACCCCCCCTCCCCCCCTCACTGAACCGAAAAGAAGAAGCAGATCTATCAACGAGGCCAAAGTTCCTCGAAGGAGCTTTAGCGATACGATCTCCCCGACTGCTCGCTGGCCCTCAACACTTGTCGCCACATTACTGGGGTTAATTAAGGGTTGCCAGTGTGCCTGCTTTTCTCACACCGGCGACACGGTTGAGTGGCCAAGGGTGGGAGGGCCAAGGGTGGGGTTGAAGGAGCTGGGGGGGAGAGGAGGAGGTTGAAGGGGGTGGGGTGGAGTTTGATCACCTTCTGCTGGAAAGACTTTGTGGTGAGCTGAGCTTTTCTGTATTGTCTTTTTTTATTATTATTTTTTGAAAATTGATATTGTTGTTTATCTTTCTTTTTTTTCTTTTTTTTAAATAAACCAAACGAGCAGCACTGTAATATATTCGATGACGAAACGAAAGGACGAAAAATAGAAAGAAAGAAAGAAAGAAATAGGATTAGATAACATTCGGTAACATAATGATACCATGTTTTTTTTATAACTTTTTGTCATACAATATTAAATATTCCTATTACACCCCAAAACAAAGAACAACAATAATGAATAAATAATAAGACAAAATGCAACAAGGGGCATTGTAGTCATAGCGCTTCCGCAGGCCACGCCCGCCGCCGTACTACAAATATAAGTTTAATGAAATTAATTAGTGGCGAAAAAAATGTCACTTCAGCCAAGAAAACAATGGGTCAGGTTCAAGGACCCAACTCTCGCATTGTCTTTTCTGTAACATCTTTTCCCCATTGTTTAAATCTCTTGAGTTATGTCACATGCATTCATCAACGGCACTTTAAATAACTCGCTATTACTCAGCAATGAGGCACTCCGCGGCCGTTGGGTTCTTTTTGTTCTTTACTCTGGCGAAATGTTGCTTCAGTTCGTCGGTCGGTCGTGTTCAAACGTGTTTTGTACACAGATGTAGGTATAAATATGCAGGCATATGTACACACTACAAACAACAGCATACATATATCACATGAATACAAACAAACAGTCAAAGAAAGATAAACACACATCAAATTCCAAACGAACGCGGAAACACACACACACATCGAACACACACACACACACACACACATGGGACGCAGACTCGCGCACACACAGCCACACGCGCGAACCACATTCTGCCAAACTGCACACACCTACAAACGAACAATGACAGTCTTGGAGCGCCCTTTGTTACTGTCCGTCGATAAGATGAATATCGAGAATGATCCATCTCCACAGAGAGGGAGCGCGGAGCCACCGTCACTCAAGGGATATTTACTGAAATCCTGAACACACACACACACAGACACACACACACACACACACACACACACACACACACACACACACACACACACAAACACACACACACACACACACACACACACACACACACACACACACACACACACACACACACACACACACACACACACACACACACACACACACACACACACATACACAGAAACACACTCATACGTCGACAAATATGAACTCCAAAAGTCGGCTCCAAAATAGACAACATATGCAATTTCGTCCTTTCACGCCCGGCGGAGCGCGCACGCACAATATCCTATCATAAACTCCATCCTGGAAAATAATTACTGTCCTCTAATTGGAATTCGTATCGTTTCTCTGTAAACAATGAAAATAATGAGCCGCTCTTTGTAACACGACCAAGAGAGCCGAGTGAGGTGTTTGGGTGATGCGTGGGGCTGCGAACTCTCGAATGCTGGGGAGGAGGGTCAGGTGACACTGTGCCTCGGAAAGTGGGATGGTGATGCCTTTGTTTGTATGGTGCTTGTATGTGTGAGTGTGTCTATGTCTGTCTATGTATTGATCAGTCAGTTCTATTCATTTATCTGCTTATAGGTCTATGCATCTAAATATGCGTATCCCTATCAATCCATACATAAATATGTCAATTTGTCTACCAAAATCAATCGTGCGAACTTAATGCGCCCCCCCCTCGCGATCTATAGTGACAGAAGCTTGCCTAGAAATCCTCCAGCAAACTGTAATAAACCATGATGGAAGCGTCTCGGCGGCCGGCACGAAGGGAGAACCCGTGTCCCTTTCCAACAGCCTGGACTGATTGGTTCTGTCGGCGTGTATCGTGTTTGTGCTAAACTGGTGTGAGCGCTCTCGTGCATGACCTTTCACCCTGCCTGGTCACTACTGTGGTAATTGTGGAAATGAGGGTCATGCACTGCCCTCTTTTGTAGGGGACAGGATGATCTAGGGTGAGTGGGATAGGGTGAAGACTGATTTTTTTCTTCTCTTTTACTAATATTTATGGATTTAACTTGGTACCAGTTGATATCTCTCTGTTAGTTTTGCATGACTGTGCGCTGTGATACTGAAGGTTCGCTAGAATGTAATATGCCAGTATTTAATCACTTATCTTTCGTAGTTTAATTCTGTATGAATGTTTAATGTATTTTTTATTGAAACGAAATTAGCCAGAATCAAATCACTTGTCCATTTTCGTAATGAATATATTCAGTCATGTACGGTCTCTCAATATTGATAGGAAACTCTCAACGATCATTCCAGAAAATTAGATACGATTCATCGATCAAAGAGAATGATTCCACTCTGAAAATATGTTGCTCGCTCACTCTGCAGCACATCTTGATTATGCAATATATACGTTCTCGTTCAATGAATACAGCAGTATCAATGGAAGAAATATTGTTAGCGCAACATCCAGATTAAAATATACTCGTTCTTTTTATATAAATACGTGTATGTTGGAAAGCGCACTGTTATGTTCCCCGTGAGAATACGAGAGAATAGAACTTGGAACTTGTTGTTAAATGGCCGATAGTAGTGAGAGTGGTGGCGCCATCTCTTAGTGGAACTTCAAGAGGAGTTGCGAGCTTGGGTGGCTGCAACTAAGGAGGGGGTGGGGGCTGGAATAAGCGCATCAAGTGAAGAGATAGATAGATTAGAGATAGAGAGAGAGAGAAGAGAGGGCCGAGGGGAGAGGAGGGGAATATGCGCTCGTGAGAGAGAGAGATAGAGAGAGATGGAGAGAGAGAGAGAGAGAGAGAGAGAGAGAGAGAGAGAGAGAGAGAGAGAGAGAGAGAGAGAGAGAGAGAGAGAGAGAGAGAGAGAGAGAGAGAGAGAGAGAGAGAGAGAGAGAGAGAGAGAGAGAGAGGGGCTGACATAGACAACGGCAAACAGACACGGACGAGGAAAAAAATATTGGGACGACTCCAACATCTAAAAGAGACATTTAAATACTAAGAAACACTTACTGTAGCTTCTCAATGTTTGCGTACCTTTCAAAACACAAACACAGACCCCGGCTTTGCATACATATCCTAAAGAAAAAAAAATAGTTTAAGATCAAATGAAAACAATTCAGAAACGATAAAGATCGCGTTGTTATTTAGATATAAATCCGGAATTATGTCATACCTCTTTGTACGCAAAAAAGAGAGAAAAATGCCATTTATCAAAGTCTAAATATAATAATAAGAAAATTAATGATAAAGCCCTTATTACAATCTCACGAGCGCATGTTCCATCCCCCTTTCTCACCCTTTGTCTCCTTTCTCATCCCTTTTCTCTATGTCTGCCCACCACCACACCTATCTCTCTCTGTCCTCCCCCCCCCCTCTCTCTCCCTCCTCCATCTATTTTGACTTTTCACTCTTCATCAAAATGCTCAGCTGTCTTAATCATCTTCAAGAAAATGATGTTTCCTCCTTTCATTAAGACGTCTAAGAATATCCAAGCCGTCAGCTGGTATTAGATCATCTCACTCAGCGCGTCAGGTATTTCAACATCCTATTTACGGATACCTTTTAATATACACAGTTGCTTTTTTTTTAAAGACCCTGATTAATTATTTATCTTTTTTAGGCATGAGTGAAATTTAACATTCATTTGAAACTCCTTCCTGCTTTTTCCTTTTTTTTCTTTTACTTGAATAGTGTTATATAAAAATCTTTCCTTGGTGAACTTCACACAGTCTAATAAAAATTCCTCTCATTTTAAGAGGAGTTTATGCTCCAGATGATGTTTATGTTCAAGGTTAATGTGCCGTAACTTCTTTATGAGGATCTCTTCTATTTTTGAGGAGTGTTATCCCGGGTTATCCGAAATTTCATCATATTGGTCTATATATAGATCTCTTTACATTCACGGATGTCTCATCATCGTCTTGTCTCTTTTTAATATCGCTGAGGACTGAGGACCTTAAGGGGATTCAACACCGGCAAGTGTTTTCTATACAAATCCTACGTGACTCATCTGAACTATCTGCGTTCTTGCTCTCAGTTTCTGCTCTTTTTTATACTTATAATACCCCGCACGCACAAACACGCGTGACGCACACACACAGACACACACAAAGAAACAGACAGACACACAGACATACAACACACACACACACAAATACAAACACACACAGACACAGACATACACAAACACAAACACACGCCCGCTTATGATGAAGCAATAACATTCATATTACGTTTACCCTCATGTCCACTATGTTGATAGAACCCTATAAATGTACAAGGAAACCTGAGGCAGGGACTTCTCTTGGTTATATATTCAGATACAGGTTCAGTGAGATACAGGTTCAGATAAAGGTTCAATCCAAGTCTTATTCTCCCTTGTTAAGACACCCTCCTATGCCCCCTCCCTAACATCCTATAGATCTCAGTTAGTTACCCCTTTCCTATCCTGTTGGGAAAAAGCTAGTTATCGTCAATTCATGACCCCATGAAATTATGGCCGGTAATTCAAATTTACATACTGGTCGTGGACTCCATCTTTTCTCCACTACGGCAAGAGGATCCTGGTAGATTTTCAATTTTGTTTTGAATATGAACTTTTCATTTTCTGTGGTATATTTGCTTCAATTTCTTCTAAATTTGGTTCGACTAAGCTTTGAAGTTACTAAGAAAGTAACTCCCGAGAGAGTAGAATACAAAATACGTCCCATGACGTATGATTGAATTACTGAATATATAACGATTCACAATAAAAACTGTGCATAAAAAGGAGAGTTTTATGTACAACCCAATTGGAAAATGGATATCACGCAAATATAACAACACCGGCTTGATATCCTTAATGACATTTTACCCGAAATATTTAACAAAAAAGAGGAAAACAGGAAAAAAGAAAAGAGTGATATCGTCCTTTGATGGCCCGTTGTTTCCACATGTATTTCCTTATTTTCTGTGACGTTTTATCGCTTTATATTCATACATCCTTCCCTCAATCATTTACACGCAACGTGATCTCATGATTTACGAGCACTCATCTTAAAATATATAATTCATCACATATTTTCCTCAGCACCTTTACATATCACCCCCTCCACCCTCCACCCCCCTTGAAGGAACAACATTCCTTACTCCGATGACAGCTATTGTAGTTGCTTCCCATGCTTAGCCTCCCTCTCATTTGTCCTCGCCTCTTCTTTCTCCTTTTTGCCATATCTCCATCATCGTCCCAAAGCCTGTCGCTTCATCACTCCCTCCCCTGCATCACCATTACAATGCTACTCCCTCCCTCCACCCCGTCGCCTCACCTCCTTAGTTCCTTTTAAACAAACTCATTCCCTTCGCTATTCACTTCCCTCGCCCCTTCCACGAGCACACACTCTCACCCTCCACTCGCTCCCTCCCTCTGCGGCCTCCACTCTCCCCCCTCTGGCCTCTCAGCAGGTCTTCGCTCCACAGTGGAGTTTTGTGGAAGTCCCCCTCTGCCTCCCGCGGGGTAGCTGAGATCGTGGGCTTTGATTACGCATCTAATTAACGGCAACAAAAGGTGTACGTCGTTAATGTCCGCACCTTCATGGCCACGGTCCACTTGCCTCCAGTCTCTGGAATGGCTCAATGTTAGGGGCGATGCGTTCGTGAACTGTGTGCGTACGTGTAGGAATGGGTGTGGGTTGTGTGTGTATGTCGGTGTTTGTATATCTGTATGTATGTATGCATGTCTGTGTGCGAGCGTGTGTAAGTGAAGCTCTCTCTCCGTCACAGCCTCTCTCTCTCTCTCTCTCTCTCTCTCTCATCCAACGTCTTCCTCCGCCTCCCTTCCCTCCTCTCCTCAACGTCTGTATGTATCTACGTATGATTATGTGCCGCGCAGTGTGTACGCGGGATACGCCCCCACACCGAGAGCGTACACGGCGTGCACGTAACTGATTACACACCATAATGGGGCTCCCGTGAGAAGTACTTCCGTAAGGAGAAAACGAGGACTTCTTTAAAGGGGGACGCAGAGAACCGAGCACCGGAAGGCGGTATTGAGGCGTCAGCGGGGAAGGAACTGGGATGGAAGGAGCGCCTGAAAAGGGTGGAAATGGGTTGAGAGAAGGCGAGGAAGGCTTTGAGGAAAGAGGTTGCCGGCAGCGTCCCCAGGAATAGTTATTTAGAGTAATGAAAGGGCTCCCGGAGTGTGACGGGCTAGATAACTTGGGGAAGGAGAGAGCAGCGGAGAGGGAGGGAGGGAGGGAGGGAGGGAGGGACGGAGAGAGAGAGAGAGAGAGAGAGAGGAGAGAAATAGATAGATAAATTGATATAGAAAGAGAGTGGGAGAGAAAGATGGTATGTGAAAGAGAGAGAGAGATGAAGGGGAAATAAGGGAATGTGCTATGGTTCTGCATAAAACAAAACAAGACAAAAAAAAAAAAAAAAAATGCTCAAAATTACCATCAACCACAATTCATAACGCTATGATCAAATGGCTCATACTTCTCATCTCATCATCAAATCACCATCAACCACAACTTCACTACAGTATTGCTCTGCAGGGAACACATGATCCTCTTAATTTCCGATCTGATCCTAAATCCTGTTTTTCCCTCACGCTAAATAAAACTTCATCTTTGATATCTAATAAATCTGGAACTCACAAAAAACGAACGGGAAAAAAACGGGAAAAATAGAAAGAAATATGTATCCACAATGAATCATAAATATAAAAAAAAAACTCGGCTCATTTAAATCACACGTGGCACACTCAGCCTCGCAACTCAGCACAGAGAAACTTTAGAAGTCAGTTCAGCACTTGCTTCCGGTCCACTCGTTCCCTCGGCGGCAACCTCGTCTATTCAAAAGATCCGAGAACAATTTCCTTCTCCGTTTGATACGCCACGAGACGTCCGACCGACCTATCGAGGGAGAGAGAGAAAAAAAAAGAGAATAATAATCAAAGGAGGGAGTTATAAAGAAAGGCACTATACGTTGACATTTACCAAAATATTCGATGTTCGAGACTCTAGTGCAAAGGCATTCCCATCTTTGCTTTAGTTGAAAAGGTCGTTGCTATGCCGAAGTACATCAAAGGCCCACGTGACCCTTAGAGCTTTTTATATGCAGGAAGCTCCTCGCCTTCTTCAAGCTCGAGAGACGACCTTGTATAAGCTCTAAAAGGCACCGAATCTTCACATTTTTTCTGTACTACTTTTATCACTCTTCGAAAACTCCATTCAGACTAAAAATTTACTTGTTTTTATATTCATAAAGAGTAACCGGAATCTCGGGACGGGATAGTATAGAGGCAAACTCGGGGAAGGAAGGGGAGGGGAGGGGGAGGGGAGGAGGAGGGGGGTGGAGTAGCACATAGTAGGTGATTTCCTTGGCCCTTTGTTCCCGTTTTCTTTACATCGCGGATCGTCTCTTTCTGTGGCTTGTCTTTTTTTTTCATTCTTCCTTTTTCTCTTTCTTCACTTTTTTTTTTTGAAACTCCCCTTTTTTTTCCATCGGTCCCTTTTTTTGACCCGCCTTCCTTCTGTAATGTGGTTATTCACCTGGGCGCTCATTTCCGCTCGGCACTTTTTCATCCTCGTTTTCTGTGGGACTTTCACTTAAGGGGCCGAGTTTTAATGTCACACCAGTTTACCCTCAATGTACTTCCAGATAATGCTTTCAGGCTAATACCCTCTGCCCGGTGAATATAACAAGGTAGGAGGTATAGCAATGATAATCTTCGAGAAACATCTATTGAATCTTCGGATTAGTCCTTGTGAGAAGGGAGAGGAAAATAGTTAATCTAGTAGTGAAACGTTGTGTACAAAACAAGGAAAAATCTTGCATCGATAGGTCTGGGCCAATGTAAATTAAGTACTTTTTTTAAAAGTTTCATATCATACACACACACACACACACACACACACACGCACACACAAAACTCCTCTGCAGATATAAAAATGTTCGGGTACTTTTCCCTTCAACCTCTAAAGCGAAAACAAAATCTCTCTGTAATTTGTCCAGAAACTTCGCCTCCTTTTGTGTAAACTTTTTTCTCACTTCTCGGAAGAAAACGTTTTGAGAGTGTGCACAGTACACAAATAGTATCTCTATCAGTGCCTAAAAGCATACTACTCGCGTAATGTAAACAGAAAGAGCAATTAAAACTATATATAGTACACACACATTCCTACCACCTGCTGTCCTTTTTTCCCCAACGCGTGAATAGCTCGTTACGGAGCAGTAAAGAGGCTATTTTCACACACCATTTCTTAAACGTCGAATTATCTTTTTTTGTTGACAGAAGATCGCCGTTAGTGGGGCAGGAGTGTGTGAGAGAAAAATGGAACCAGCGAACCCAGGAGGCTGCTGGTTCAAGTCGAGGCGGCCAAGCGTGGCTTTGCTTGGGCGGGCTGGACAGTCCGGGTCAACACGGGTCACTATACTTCTATTATCCCAAAGGTCAATAGCACCAACAGCCATCCCAGAGCCTGTGCACGTATGTGAATTTCTTCTCTGTTACATAACCTTATTGCATGGGTGTACAAACTATATTTTGGGATACATATACTTTGATACGCATATGGTCTTCTGTCTTGTTATTTTCGTCACAAACGCAATATAAAAACAGAATATTTAATTCACAAAATGCATTTCAATGTGTGAGTAGAACGTTTAATTCATAAAGTGCAGTGATTCTAGTGATGGTTGCATACAGAAGGTAATATTACTTTCATACAGTTAAGTATTATGAGTGACAGTTGTAGTACTTTAACCGTGGCTGAAAATGATATCACACAGACATACATTTCCGTCACACACTCACACACTCACACACACACACACACACACACACACACACACACACACACACACACACACACACACACACACACACACACTCAAACACGTATAAATTTGCGTGGAAACTAACTGTTTGTTTAAGCAGTAACATTTTTTTCTTACGAGTGACTAAGTTGTTGCACATTAGTTGATATTTCACTGCAGCGTTAAAACCAGTTGATGCTGTTTACAAGACGGAGAATGCGTGCAAGTCAAGAGAATAACTTTCCTGGAATCTTTAATGGTGAGACTGTACTTGGAATGGGAGGTTACTGACCATCAAGAACATATATCAGCGTCCGAAATTGGTCATCTACACCGAAAAGTTTTTTTTTTTAATGGTTTCAGATGGTATTTAGCGACAAGAGACAAAGTGTCGAAATGTATTTCTGCAATTGCGGTTGGTGAAATGTTTTTTTTCCAACCAGCAAAACATGCATAGGTATGTCAATCTCACAGGGCACGGGAAATGTGAAAGGACAGAGAGCAACTGTGTGTTTTATTTTGTTATTTGTTTTCAATTGTATTGTTTCCGTGTTTATGTAACCATTTGAATTCAGTTCCTTTTGTGTGTTCATGTGAAACACTGACTTATGATATATCATTTTCTTTCTATATGCAAGAGTAAATATTATGTTGCCCAAGAGAGGGTGCGGTGCGTCTTCTCTTCTCATTCAACTGGCTTGCCTCCAACAGTGATTCCAGCATAAGTATCTTTAATGTTTCATATAATAACCGGCTTGGTAACCTTTCGGAACTTGGGAACGTTTGTAAAAAAGCAATTTACTTCTCCGGCGACGAGAAAA
>NW_028234418.1:10349252-10356752 GCF_977035675.1 Penaeus japonicus
TGCCTCGAATGCACTAATTACACGGACGACAGGACCTCGAAGGAACCGGAGGGAACCAGAACGAACCCGAAGGAACCCGAAGGAACCCGAAGGAACCCGAGAACAAGGTTCAAACCCGTATAGCCGAAGCGAGCGGAATGACTAAATGCCACGTTCTATTGCACCATTCCCTCGAAAATGGCCATGATATAATCTCATTCCGCGCTCCGGAGGTAATGACGGCGGTGATGACGGTAATTCCATCGTACTCTTCCTTGCTTCGTGTGCTTCATCTCTGCTTCGGGACTAAGTGAAGTAACGATCGAATACGATCTGTAACCTCCAAGCTTCCTGTGTAATGTTACAAACCAGAGGAAATGCTGCAGATATGACTAGACACAGGATAAGGGCGAGAAATGAAAAAAAAATCAGATTAGATGAAACGAGTCTGTTCAAAATCACGAGACAAAAAAAAAAAAAAAAAAAAAAAAAAATGGTTCTCAGCATGACAAAGAGGGATTGAAATCATGTCGAGCGAGGTGACGCAAGGCGATGCAACGCAGACTGAGCCTGTAGCGGCCTGTAATAGAGTCTGAAGAAGGACACGTAGCGTCTACATCCCCGCGCGAGTCCGTGGTCTCCGGTCCGCGCCTCGTTGCGTGCTCGGGGAATACTAATTCGCTTCCCTTCCCCCACGCGGCTCGCAGTTGCGGGGCGCTCGTCTGCTTATTTGTTCCTTGTCATCAAGATAAACCATCGCCGGCACGCACGCACACAGACAGGCAGACAGACAGGCAGGCAGACACAGTCACAGACGCAGACACACAGACGCAGACACAGACACAGACGCAGACACACAGATACAGACACAGACAGGCAGGCAGACAAACACAGACACAGACGCAGACACACAGATACAGACACAGACACAGACACAGATACAGGGACAGGCACAGACACAGACACACACACTCACACACACACAGACTAAAAGACACCCGCGTAAACAAGACAAAGTCTGCGGTGCTATCCCTGTTTCCTTTGGACTTCCTTGCGATTCGATGTCCCTTTTCCGGTCTTTCTAAAAATTATTTTTGAAGCCCTGTTATTGTTTTTTCTATACGTGACATCCTTAATCCAAACTCTGCCTCATCTCCAACGCCCTGTTCTGGATCTCAAGCTCATTATCTTCTCATTCTGCAGATGGTACAATTCCCACGTCACTGAGTCCTGTTAATTGCAGTTTGCAACTCTTCTTGCTGCCTTTAGTCTACTGTTCTTACCGTTTCAACATCTTGATCTGTAGATATCAATGTCCCAGTTTACAACCGGTTTCTTACCAGAATCACACACACACACACACACCCACACACACACACACACACACACACACACACACACACACACACACACACACACACACACACACACACACACACACACGTGCACATGAGCGTTTATTTATAGATAGACTATATTATGATAACGAAATCTGCATCAAGATCCTCCGACGGCCATGAAGCAATCACCAAGATGAATTAGTCTTGAGATTTGAACTTTCCAAAATCCTCAATCAAAAATAGAAATCCTAAATAGGAAAGAATGTATTGACAGATCAGCCAAGTGAATGTTTTTTTTTTTTTTCTGGCGTTTTTGTCATGGTGTATTAACGCTGCTGACTTGAAACAGAACTCGCTCCTTTCCCAGAAATCTCAGACTCATTCTGAAGGATTCAAGAAGATTCAAGAAGATTCAAGAAGATTCAAGAAGCAGCATGTTATCTCCGGCAAATGTTTGATAATGCTGTTATGTCCGTGCCTCCTGTCTTCACGCCCTCCCTGCCAACCACTCGCTGGGCTCCTGCCTGCTGCACCGCCCCAAGGTTCTTATGTGTGGACGTGACGCTTGTAGTGAAGAGGCGCACACATACACACACGGTCTCAGCCAGGCAAACACCACACGGACACATACACACACACACACACACACAAACACACACACACACACACACACACACACACACACACACACACACACACACACACACACGTTTAAAGTGAATATGATAAATCTTTATATCATTTTCGCCTCAGACAATTAATTTAAGGCATTAGTCAGATAGTCAGCCATATAAACAGACAACGCCCCATATGAAATACTATACAACGTGCATAAATATTCTAAAAAAAAAGAAGAAGGAAAAGAAAAAGAAAGTAAGAAAGAAAGAAAGAAAGAAAAAACAACAACAACAACCCCCATGTACCAAGAAAAACTAAACACTTTATTGCAAAGTTTGGGAGGGCGGTTTCGACTCGAAGCCCGTGAGAAGAAGGCTGGCTGGCCGAGAGAGCGAGCGTCCTGCCTGCCTGCCTGCCTGCCTGCCTGCCCCGCCCCCCCTCCGGCCATGGTTTCGCCTCACCCTTCATGAATTTTCATGCTTTTAAACTTTCGGCTTGCGAGGCTATATTGCTTTAAAACATTTCACTCAGGAAGACTTAAAACTTTATTTGGCGGAGCCCGGTCGGAACGGCAACGGCATGGCTAAGGGCCGGCGCTCTGTGAAGGAACGTGTCAAGTTAAGCAAATAATTATCGGTCTCTTAAATTGGAGATAGAGGGTAAGAGAGAGAGAAATGAGTGTGTGTGTGTGTGTGTGTGTGTGTGTGAGAGAGAGAGAGAGAGAGAGAGAGAGAGAGAGAGAGAGAGAGAGAGAGAGAGAGAGAGAGAGAGAGAGAGAGAGAGAGAGAGAGAGAGAGAGAGAGAGAGAGAGAGAGAGAGAGAGAGAGAGAGAGAGAGAGAGAGAGAGAGAGAGAGAGAGAGAGAGAGAGAGAGAGAGAGAGAGAGAGAGAGATGTAGATAGATAAATAGATGCATGAGTAGATATATAGAGATAGGTAGATTGATAGATAGATGAATAGATGAAGACAGATAGATGCATGAGTGGATATATAGAGATAGATAGATTGATAGATACATGAATAGATGAAGACAGATAGATGGATGGATAAAGATAGAGAGATGGATGGATAAAGATAGAGAGATGGATGGATAAAGATAGAGAGATGGATGGATAAAGATAGATAGATGGATGGATAAAAATATAGAAAGGTATTTATCTGTCTACCTATTAATCTAACCATCTATCTATTTATTTATCTTTCTAAATGTCTATCTATCTAACTATCTATCAATACATCTATCTGTCTATCTATATATTTATCTCTTTCTACACATATGTGTAGAAAGAAAATGCATTTGTTATTACATTCGTGCTTGGCATTTATCAACATACCACTGTTATCAGTTCACAATAAAGCCAAATTAAGATTATCATAATAACCCCTGTCCGTTTGACCTTCAACACGAGACTAAACGCATTGTTTAATCTTTCTTGCAGATATATTGATATGAGGTGATGTGTCTGTGAGCGAAAAGAAAACGACGATGTGAACCCTCTTCGTCAGTTTAAGGGGTGACTTGACTAGACTTCAAGCGGATGGGACAGAACTGTAATTAATAGATAGACACAGAAACCTCAGAACCTCCTAGAAGTTGATCATTACTGAGCAAGCATCAACGTAACCTCTTGCCTTGCTCTGTCTCAACCCCCCCCCCTCCACACACACACGCCCTCTCACACAGACCAAACCAGGCGGAGTGGGCGTGGCCAGGAATCAAGTCCAGTCTTTGCTGAACAAAAAACATATTTGCTGTTTTTTGCATCGGTCTCGGAAAGTGTCTTTCTTTTTCTGTTATTATCTTACTCGATATTTAATGTACAACACAAACACAAACACACACACACACACATACACACATACGCGCACGCTTGTGTGTGTGTGTGTTTGTGCGCGTGTGTGCGTGTGTGTGAGTGTGTGTGAGTGTGTGTGCGTGATTACGGGCGAATATATAATCTAATAAAGAGTTAATGACAGCAACACAAAAAGGGAAAGCAAAACCTAATCGCAACTAGTCAAACACAAAACCTTAAAATGAACATGCCATCAAATCATCACCCAGCATAGAACTAATATCTGTAAAGAGAGAGGTTATGAACCGCCTGCGTTCTGTTAAGAGTCAAAATAGCATTTTTCATGATGCAGCCCGTCAAAAAGGCCGTAGTTAAGCAGGGCATCTGGCGGTATGTTGCAAGGGTAGCGAGGGGCATCTGGTGTTTGTCAACATACTCCTCCAGAGGACTTCTAAGACGCTTTACATGGGTTCCTAAGATGGTGCTTCGAGACACGCTGACACTGTATCTGCAGTCGCTCGTATATGTTTTTCTTTCCTCGAAGGTAAAGGTCTTCTCTCACCACTTATCAACTCCCTCTTCTTGCTATATCCCATAATGCTCTCTTCCCTTTCCACCCTTCGCTATTGGGAGTGTTTCTACGACAAGCTTTCTTCTATATTTCGTAATTTCTTTCTCCGTGGATGAAGACGTTCCTCCCTTACTGCTTATCGTCGACAACACCAACTCCCTCTCCTACCAACATCCCACATCCTCTCTCCCTTGTCTCTTCCTCGGGATCGGGAAATTTGTATTCGGGAGTGGCTTTTGTGACAGGCTTTCGTGGGTATTTCGTTTTTTTTTCTCTCTCTCTTCGATGATAAAGATTTTCCTTTATCCCTACTTTACTGTCGACTCCTTCTTTCTATACCCCACATCCTCTTCCCTTTTCTCTTCTCCTCGTGCTCGGAAAACTTCGGTGTCGGTAATCGGGGCTGGCATTGTGACAGGCTTACGTATGTGGCAAGGAGACAATAGGCATCCGTAGTCACTCGGCATTTGCCATAGAAACTATAGGTGGACGGGGCTGTCTCTAAGGCCTCGTCGTATTGTCCGCTATCGGATGCTTTACACAGGGAGGCGGTGGATGGCTGCTGTTATCACCGTGAGGATTTTCGAAGGATTTTGCTGTGTTTTTTTATCGTTGATTCTGAACATGGGGGGTAGTATTTTGGTGCAAATTAAGAAGAAGAGATAAAAAGGAAGCAGGGAGAAGGAAATTGAGTGAATGAAGAAAAACGGAAAACCGAGAGGATGACAAAGAATGAGGAGATGAAAAAAAAGAAGAGGAGGAGGAGGAGGAGAAAGAAGAGGAAGAAGACGAATGATAATAAAGAGGAGGAGGAGAAGAAGGAGAGAAAGAGAGAGAAGAAGAGCAAATAAGAATAATGATGATAATGATAATACCAAGACGAAGAAAAAGAAAAAGAAAGAAAAAAAGGAGGAGAATGATAATAAAAAAAAGGAGATACAAGAAGGAGAGAGAAAAAAGGCAAAAAATGAAGAGAATGTAGTATAGAAAGAAAAAAAACAAAAACAAAGACAAACAGGAACAAGAAAAAAAAAACGAAGAAAAAGAAGAAAAAAAAAGAAGAAGAAAGACGAAGTAAAAGAAGAAGAAAAGCGATAAAGACAAACAAGAAGAAGAAGAAGAAGAAAAAAAAGAAGCAGCGCCTTCTCCTTGTTAACTTTTCCCCGCAGTCATTTCATACGACAGACGTTCGAGTTGGCAAAATAATGAGACGTTGAGCGCGAGAAGCGTGGCTAATGGGAACCCTTTGTCTTATCTATATTCGAGAATGACAGATAATAAAGCCTTTCATTTCCCCTTCCATATGTCACGTGGCTTATCTGTCCTTGCATCCGTCATGTCACCGAAGTCTGAAAGGTCCGGTGGGAGTGTCGGACTGTCAACCAAGTGATGGGGATTTTTGTTCTTTAGGGTTTTTGCGTTTTTATTTGTCTTTTTTTATGTTTCTATTTGCGTTATGTTTGTTTTGTTTGTTTTATTCTGATACTTTTGTCCTTGTTTATTTTTTTTTTGGTATGTCTTTTTTTTCTTTCTCTCCCTCTCTCTCTCTATCTCTCTCCTTCTCTCTCTCTCTTTATCTTCCTCCTCCTCCTCCTTCTCTCTCTCTCTCTCTCTCTCTCCTCTTTCTCTCTCTCTCTTTATCTCTCTCTCTCTCTCCTTCTCTCTCTCTCTTTATCTCTCTCTCTTTATTTCTCTCCTCTTTCTCTCTCTCTCTTTATCTCTCTCCTCTGTCTGTCTTTCTCTCTCTCTCTCTCTTTATCTCTCTCCTCTCCCTCCCTCTCTCTCTCTCTCTCTCTCTCCTTCTGTCTCTCTCTCTCTCTCTCTCTCTCTCTCTCTCTCTCTCTCTCTCTCTCCCCTTCCTCTCTTCTCTCTCTCTCTCTCACTCATTTTTCCTACCTTTCTTCCTCTTCTTTCTCCAGTCGCTTGCAAACTAAAAGGGATAGCACTTAAGCTCATTAGACATTCTTATGCAAAGGAAACTTTTAAACGATTGGATAATCCAAGAACTATCGGAAATTAAGTCCCAGTCGAAGATAACTTTTAATATATATTTCTTCGCGTATTGGTATTATCTATACTTAATTGCAGGTTGGTTGAGAGCATTTGAGTAGAATCAAGAGTTTTGAATTCTTTAATGTCATGGAGATGGAGCTTACGAGCCATGGAGTGAGGGAAAGTATAGGTCACGCTATTGTTATAATTTATAAGCCTTTTTATTTAGTGAATCACTATGAACTAAGCTTCTTAATGTTTGAGATCTTTCACTATCACTCACGATTAGTTGAGCTTTTAGTTATTAATCACGACTGCGGTGTTAATTGCAGGGTTCGCAAGTGTTTACGTCCATACATAAAATCTCAGAGCATCAGAGGTTCGGCTGCGACCCTTTTCCTCGTCTTCACGCGTTCCTCCCCGAGATAAGACACGACTCAGCACGGCCTTCACGACGCAGCATCCCGGACAGGCCCCAGCGCTCCCTGGCGTGAGCTCCGTCATCTTATTACCTCGTAAATCTCTGTGGAGGGGGCGAGAGAAGCTCGGCCCCGGGTCCATCTTGGCCCTGATCCTGCCCTGGCTCTAGAAACAGCCTGGCCCTGGGAACGAACGGCCTGGCCTGGCTGTGAAAAGAGGCTCGAACTTTAAAGAAGTTGTTGGCCCTTCGTCGGATCGCCTCGGGTTATGCGAACGCTCGGCGTGTTAGCACATGCGACGTAATCCGGTCTTGCCGCTCTCAAACGTGCTCCCACGTGAATCTTTACTGTTGCTCTTTGTAAGGTCCCCGCAGCTCGCAAACACCTTATCCAGAATATTCTGTTATCTTTCTTGCAGTTAAGTTGGTGCTTCGCTCAAGGATCATTCAACATTTTTTTTCTAGACACAGTGTATTCCCGATTTGTTTATCCAACGCCTTGCATATTCCTTTGTTCCGAAATCATCTCTATTTATCTTATGATTACCGTCCATTCCGTGACATATAACCATTCACAATCCGACGAAGACTTTCCGCCCAAATACCGCCCAATTGATATATATCTGCAACCGTTTCTACAGAATACAGAGGCGTACGCAAAGGAGCTGTTGCCGTAGCTGGATTGCACGCCTTTGGACTCACACGCGATCGTGTGCTTAAGGAAGGTACGTTTGCCAATACGGATTCGGTGAGAGTTTCTGATACGATTCGACGCCGGGAAGACAAAAGC
>NW_028234418.1:10386752-10389252 GCF_977035675.1 Penaeus japonicus
CCCTCTTCTGTTGTTCCATCCCCTGGCCACTCTGCCAACGTTTTTCCCCTATCCTTCCAACACGACCTTCCTCTCGCTCGTGGCCCCTTCCCTTTCTCATTTCCAGAGATGTGTTGTCTAGCCATCCCGCCTTCCCCGCCATCAACTACCGACTTAAAAGCTCTCTGAATTATTTATGTTGACTGTTCCCCTTGGCGTACACGCACTTGATCAAGTTAGGGCCATACCATAAATTGTGCGCAACGATTACTGCTGGAGCGCTGCATGATCCTCAATACACTTGTCTGTTTGTTAAGCGAACATTTTGCATATTTCATCCAAGGAGCCACGTCTTGTTGCTTCGTTGTTTAGGCTTGTCTCGTTGCTAAACGCCTTTGCATCACGATAGCGTGATGGACCTGTACATTCAGAGTCGACTGATATTGCTGACATCGCTCTGACATTAGGTTTTTCATAAATATTCATGTGTAATCGGTATAGATTGGTGCGTGCGTGCGGGTGTATGTTGTATGTGCGGGTGTTTTTGTGTACGAACAGTATGGACGCGCGTGTTTATTAATTCAAGCGAGCACCCATTTTTAGAAACATCCAGGTTATTGGTGCACCAGTATACTTACTGTGTGACATTCTGAATTGCCAAGAATAACACTAGTAAAATGATTTGCAGATTTACACGGAAAGTATGAACTGATGTAAACAATATGAAATAATTATAATATTTTAGAGGCTAACAAACAGAACCATACTGACGCAGTCAACTGTACACCGCCATTGCGTACCGCCATCAAAGGTAGATTATAACAGATGAATAGTACATCA
Source organism: Penaeus japonicus (assembly GCF_977035675.1). Lineage (NCBI taxonomy): Eukaryota > Metazoa > Arthropoda > Malacostraca > Decapoda > Penaeidae > Penaeus > Penaeus japonicus. Next base: position 10,387,572 of record NW_028234418.1, read on the forward strand.
CAACCTAATGATTTATACGCCAGTTACACACTTAACATGACACACACGAGCTGCATCACAACCCAACCAATGTTAAGCAAGATGCACACAAATCCAGACCGTATTTCAACCATCATGAAATACCAGGACTTCTACGACCACGCAATCAATTAAATCCCAATACAGCCTCTACTACACGCTATCGGATACCATCTTGCTTACCGTTCGTCTGCCAGAATAGCTCGGCGTAAGTAATTATTCATCATGGACATTGGTGTCTCTCTGCGCACACCTGCTTCGTCGTACAGATAAATGTCTCATGTATAATGCATTGTTCCATGCGATCGCCGCTTCCACTATTATTTCGGTAATTCTGGGAATGTCTTTGGTGTTGGTTTTGGATTTTTGAAAATTGTTACTTGATTTATTTAACTACTACTACTACTAATGATGATAATATTGCTGATAATGCTAATGATGATAACAATAATGCTAATAATGCTAATGATGATTAGAGTAATGCTAATGGTTATATTATTACTACAACGAATATTAATTACAATAGGTATGAATAGAAATGATGAAGATAATAGTATTATCATAATAATATCATCATAAGCAGCATGATGATGATGATGATCATAATAATAGTGATGATAATCATTATCATTACTTCCATTATCAATATCATAATTATCACCATCATTTTCGTCATCATCGTCACTATGATTATCAGCATGATTATCATCATAATCAATATCATCATTATTCCATATATAATCATCATGGCGTCAGTACCAGGAGCATCATCTCCGTGCTCGTTACACAACCCTTATAGCAACATAACACGATAGCTTATATCATAAACCATTATGTTTCTATCCTACATGACTTCATAAACATAACTATAGCTTATCATGCTATGACCTTTCACGCTATGGTCCATTGCACCATAGCTCCTTCATGGTATGATCCTTTCTCTCCCTTTATATCATGCACCATACTATATGACCTCCTTCTCGTCTGGCTTACAGTGATATGGCCCGGAACGTTATAATATGGCGGTGTTATAGCTCACGACGTTATAAACTAACTATAAGTATTCTTCGTCCGTGCATCTACGCGGCTCTGGATGAGTCATCACCATCATCACTATCATCACTATCATCATCACCATCATCATTTCTTTTACTTCTTTCTGCTCCACATCGCACGAGGACCTTTGAAGATTAAGGCCATGATCTCAGCAACGTAATAAGCAAGTTTGTGGAACTCCCCTGCGCCGCCACTGCCACTGGTGTCGCTCTCTGCAATCCCCCCCTCCCCCTCCCCCTCCTCCTTCCCCTCCGCCTCTCCCCTCCCTCCTCCCCCCTCTGAGTCTTCTTGCTTGGGGAATCTTTTAAGAATTTCTGCTATCCCAAGCCCTCCCCTTCCCTGCTCCCCTCCCTCCTCTTACCCACTTTCTGGCCCTTAACCCCCCGCTAAACACCCTCAAACCCCACCTACCCCTTCTTCTCCCCTCCCACCCCCTTCCCCTAATGCCACTGACTTCCCTCTCTTCCCGCATATGCACTAACCCCTCTCTTCATCTTCCCCTGTACCCCCTTTTTTAGTCTTCACTTCCCTTCCCCTCTCTTCCCTCCCACACACACACACACCCACACACCCTCCTCCACTCTTTTCACCTCCCACGACCCCCTTC
>NW_028234418.1:10444252-10446752 GCF_977035675.1 Penaeus japonicus
ATATATATATATATATATTATATATATATATATCCATATATATATACATATGTATATATATATATTCATATATACATATATATGTATATGTATATGTATATGTATATGTATATGTATATGTATATGTGTATATGCATGCATATATATATATATATATATATATATATTTATATATATATATATATATATATATATATATGTATTATATATATATATATATATATATATATATATGTATATATATATATGCATGCATATACACATATACATACACATATACATATATATGAATATATAATATATATATATATATATATATATATATATATATATTATATATATATATATATATGCATACATACATATGTATATATATATGGATATATATGTATACATATATACATATATATAATGTACATATATATTATATATATATATACATATATATATATATATATATAATATATATATATATATATATTATATGTATATATAAAAATGTGTGTGTGTGTGTGTGTGTGTGTGTGTGGGTGTGTGTATTCACACACATGTATACACACACATATATATGTATATATATACATAATTATGTATATATATACACATATGTATATATATATATAAATATATATATATATATATATATATATATATGATTATATATATATATATATATATATCTATATACACACACACACACACACACACACACACACACACACACACACACACACATATATATATATATATATATATATATATATATATGGTTATATATATATATTTATTTATTTATTTATGTGTGTGTGTGTGTGTGTGTGTGTGTGTGTGTGTGTGTGTGTATCATCAACCTAAGCAAACACACGCAAACGCCTTAATATAGCCTTAGAGTCTTATTTTGCGTCGCGCTTGACGTCAAACATCTCTTTAACTAGACGATTAACTGAATTGTTAAGTATGCTAGATAACAAAGGTACCAAGCATTTTGACAAGCCATCAAATATATCCTCTTATAGAAATGACAATTGAATTACCTGAATCTCCACCGTAGATAACACACAAGCAAACCTATTCGAAAGAACAAGCAGAACGACAGATCCCTTTCACACGAGTCAACATAGATTTAAGCCACGCCATAAAAAAAAAATCATACCAGGTATAAAAAGGCGTAAATGGGAACATACATACGTTCTGTTGCACAAAAAAAAAGAGAAAAAAAACAACAGATATTCCGGGAACATGTTTCTAAATCCTTTCTGGCGAGTATTAACGTATCAAAAGCTGTGCGTAACATATGCGTATGTATATTTTTCGCCATGTGAGGCAGAGCCGACATACATATGCATATTCACAGGTCTGCGGGATGGGTGTGTAAGGTATGGCGTTCGGGTGTACCTTTTCGCCGATGGGTATAGTTCGTCCATTAAAAGAAATATGTATCTATGACTATTATTCTAGTCTCGCATAATACTTCATTCGTTTTGAATGGAATAACTGATCCGATTTGTCATTATCGTTATTTAAAAGATAGATAGAATAATGTATTATACCATGGATGTATCACACCATTTTTGACTGTATTTCAGAACATGTTAGACCATTTTTGATTAAATATTTCCACACATATATTCCCGAGTGTATACGGTTTGTGAAATGGTCAGTTTGAATGGAAACCTTGGGGTGATACGTACCAGTGGGAATTCAAAGCACGGGGAAATTTGGAGGAAAAAAAGGAGAAAGGAAGTGACTAAATAAAGACGGCGGGCAAGAGATGTCGGTGGAAATGTGAAAGATCGAGATACCGGATGAGTGACGTCAGACTTCAAGCGGGTTGGACGGGGTTGGGCATCCGCTCAATGACGTCACGATCACCTTTACGACGTCACGTCTGTATGACGTCAGAACCAGGCACACGATGAGGTCATTCTTTGCACACTAGATCAGGGTTGTAATCATCGCCAGTGACTAACCATGACTCAGTAAGCAAAGGATGAGTCAGTGTCACGACGAAATACACTACAGTTATATCTAACATTAACATATAAACAAGTGTTCTAAGTGCAGTAACCGCTCTCAGCTGACACTGTGCAGAGATGGAGCGACAGGCCACCCACGCACTATTGTATATCAAGTACCCTTAGTCTTACACTAGCCATGAAATATTTCCTGAAGCATAAGACTATCCATGGCCACAAAAAACAAGCACAAACAACAACAGCAATATCAACCAGAATTGAGTTCATTGCAAACAACAACAGACATCAAGCTCTCTAACTCTTTTGAAACGTCGGTCGAAACAATTTGAAAACGTTATTCAAGGCGAAAGAATTCATTAACTTCCCTTTGATAGTTTGTTACCCCCTCCCCCCCACCCTTCCCTCCCCTCATGATTGGTATGTTTTATCTATAAAAAAGAATTTACTCGTTTTCCTAATTAACGAAATAATATTTTGCGTTTTTATGTCATTTTCCCTTTGACACATTTTGCATTTTTTCGTCG
>NW_028234418.1:10451752-10454252 GCF_977035675.1 Penaeus japonicus
GAAAGAGAGAAAAAGAAAAGAAAAAGAAGACAAAGAAAAAAAAAGTAAAACCCAGAAAAAAGACAAGACCTGGGCATGACGAGTCTCCAGTGTAAATAGTCAGCAAGTCTCATTAAGCACGTTTTCCAATTACCCTTCGCCGAATGCATTAGCGTCAACAACACAGACGGATTAGTGTGGCTTCTTCTCCACGGCGGACTGTTTGAGGTCGAGCCGAAGAAATTACGAACGGTAGATTTCGTGGGTTGATTGTGAGAGGTGGATGATAGGGATGAGGGACGGGGGGAGGGACGGGGAGGGGGCAGGGAGAAATGGGAGAGAGGGGAGAGGGTATGGGGAGGGGGAAGGGGGGTGGAAAGGGAGGAGGAGAGAGCGGAGAGGGGAGAGGGGAGGATGACAGGAGGAAAGGGGAGGAGGAAGGAAGGGAGGGGGAAGGGGGGAAAAGGGAGGAGGAGAAAGGGGAGGAAGGAAGGTGGGGGAAAGGGAGGAGGAGAAACGGGAGGAGGGAAGGTGGAAAGGGGGGGAGGGGGGAGAAAAGAGAGGGAAGGAGGTAAAAGGAGGAGGAGAGAAGGGAGTAGGGAAGAAGAAAAAGGAGGGAAGGGGGAAATGGGGAAGAGTGAGGAGAGAAGACAAGGGGGAAAAGGAGAAGGGGAAAGGGGGGAAATAAGGGAATTAAAGTAGGGGGATTAAAGTGTTGGGGGTTGGAAGGGAGTGGCATAGACGGGGGTAGGTAGGTAGGCAATAGGGTGGGCAGAGGTGGGCGAGTTCCAGGCAGGTGTGATGAGAGGGGTGGGGGGGGGGGCAAATTAGAGGTGGGTTTTGAAGGCGCTAATCATTCTTAGCTGCTAGAGGCTTTTGTTCCTAGTCTAGTCAGAAATTTCCGAGAAGATAAGATGCTGTGGTTTCTTTTACTCTAAAGATATTGCATGATACCAAGCTCCCGTTATGGATAAATGAACAGAACACTTAATACAAAGACCTAAAATGATGGGGAATATTAGGATGATAATAATACTATCAAGATGTTAAGGAGCATAATTATGAAGGTGATAATGATTATAATGATAATGATAATAATGATAATAATTATAATGATAATGATAATAATGATAATAATTATAATGATAATAATTATAATGATAATAATTATAATGATAATAATTATAATGATAATAATTATAATGATAATAATGATAATTATGATAATAATGATAATTATGATAATAATGATAATTATGATAATAATGATAATTATGATAATAATGATAATAATGATAATTATTATAATAATGATAATTATGATAATAATGATAATTATGATAATAATGATAATTATGATAATAATGATAATTATGATAGTAATGATGATAATGATAATAATAATTATACTGATAACAATAAGAATAACAATAATAATGATCGTAATGATGATAATAACAATATCAATTATAATGATAATAATGATAACAATGATGATAATAAGAATGGCAATAATGATGATAATAAAGATAACAATGATAGTTATACTAATGATATTGACAGTAATGATGAGAATACTAATGTCAATGATCATGATAATTATGATAATGATAACAATGAGGATGAGTATTTTGATCATAATAATAACTATGATACAAATGACAATAATGATGACGCTAATGACAATAACAATAACTACAGAAAGTTAATGATGACAGGGATAGTAACGATAATAGAATATAGATAATAGATAGCTAGATAGATAGTAATAGATAGCTAGATAGATAGTAATAGAAATAGTAATAATTATAATGATACTAAGAATGATAGCAGTGATAAGGAAATGCTTCTGATAATAGTAACAATAATGATAATGATGATAATAACGATAATAAGGATAATGATAATAATATTGATAATGATGATGGTAACGATGATGATTATGATAATGATAATGATGATAATAATGACGATGATTATGATAATAATAATGATAATGATGATAACAATGATAATGATGATAATAATGATAATGATGATAATGATAATGATGATAATAACGATAGAGACGATTATAATGATAACGATGACACAATAATGACAACGATAATAATGATAATGCTGATAACTATCACAACAATAATGATAATGTAGATGATAACAACAACAATAGTAACAAAATTAATAATAATAATACAGTTGAAATGTTTAAAAAGTCCCCAAAGTCAAGAAAATAAGCAAGAAACCCTAAGACGTAAGAAGTGCAGATGAACTCGAGTGACTCAAAGCCTTCAGATGCACCAGACACTTAAAGCTCTCAGTGACCTGTTGTGTGAGGTCAAAAGAAAGGCCGAAATCCAGAGGTCAAAGAGGGTGTTACCCCTGCCTTTCATCTGAACTCAAAGGGGCTCTCACACTCTTTCTTTATGAGGAAGAGTGAGTGGAGGAGACGTGGGGTACGCGGGAAGTGGGAGGAGGAGGTGGGTGGGAGAGGAGGTGGGTGGGGGAGGAGGAGGAGGAG
>NW_028234418.1:10501752-10514252 GCF_977035675.1 Penaeus japonicus
TATACTTAAATTTATGATAACACATTGATACACGTCTTACGCCTATGCTATGTTGAATAGAGGTTACCTAAAATCAACATCGTTAATTTGCAACAAGTGAGAGTAGACGATCTGTCCTATTATGATGCTCGTTAGCCATACGTAATGATAAGAGGTGGAGGAGTGACGAATAGAGGAGAAAAGAACTTGGAAATCTATATAACAAGAACAGAAAAAAGGACATGCAAAGGGAGAGAAATGGCGAGACATATGATTATATGTGGATGAAGGAGAGCTTTGAGTTTTTTTTTTTCTAATGAAAGAGGATTAAAAACGTTGAAGAATTATAACTATATAAGGATTATGAAGGTATGATGTAATTGGAGGAAAAAAATTACGAAAGGATGAAAGGATGAAGGAGATGATTCGGAAATGATAAAAGTAAGGAAAAGAAAGATACGAAAAAAAAAGAATCCCGCAAGAAAGGGAAATGCATTACGAAAAGAATAATGAAAAAAAAAAACGAGGGAAAGAAATGCGACGGGAGAGAAAAATAAAAGTCATGGGGATAACGAACAAACTCAAGATATGAAGGGAAGAGCAATGGGCGGCGCTGACAGACGAGGGAGAACGGTGAATGGGGCGGAGAGGAAGTGGGACACGTGGGAAGAAAATCAGAAAATAATGACGGAGTAAAATTCAGATAAATTTCGGGACATAAAGAAAACGAGGATAATGCAGCGAATGTGTGTGACATATAAGAGAGAGATAGAGAAAGGCGCACACATGTGTATATGCTCACACACACACACGTACACACACACACACACACACACACACACACAACCATATACACCCCCTCCCCCCCATCCAACCCCCCACAAAAAGTTGTGTATACGTATATATATATATATATATATATATATATATATATATATATATATATATATATATATATATATATATATATATATATATATATATATATATATTAGAAAAAGCGAGAGAAAGAGCGGGAGAAAGAGAATTCTGAAAAGACCAAAAGATACGTTACAGAATGACAAATGTAAACGCCAGGACAGACCCCATCAAAACGCTAGACAGAGAAGGTTAAAGGTTTTCATTGCAAGTGACAAGTGACACGGAATGGGAGAGAGAAAGAGAGACAAGAAAGATAGGAGACTAGAAAAATCTTTACTCCGGACGACGATATATTTCTTTTATCTATTTAGTTTTATTTTTTGGTCATATGAGTATTTTTTTTTTAGTATGCCTTACATGAGATATATGCTTTATCGCGTCACTGTTATGACTATTTTTATGTCTTCTTTTTTATCCATCAGTTGATTGATATATTTATCTATGAATTAATCTGTATATTGAAATTCATTAGGAATATCATTGAATTATCTTTCATTTTTATTTAATAAATAAACAATACACAGATCTCAGAATAGCGTTTACATAGCAGTTGAACTATGCAACCGGTTAATCTAAAAAAAAAGGGAAGACAAAGTAAAAAAAAAAAAAAAAAAAAAAAAAAACATAATGTATCATTATTGCTGCTCTAATTAACGTGTTATAGAGAAGCAGCTTATGCAATGTACCTATAAAAAGACACGTTTACAACATGTCTCTATGAAAAAGGAAACCATTGCCATACAAATCTCATTCTACCTACATCCACATACCTCCTACACACACAGAAACTGGAATATCCTATCCCCCCTTTCCCTCTCTCTTTCCCCTCACTTCTCTCTCACTCCCTCTTTCGTTCTCTATCTCCTTTGCCTTTTCTATCCCCCTCTCTCTCCTCCTTCTCCCACTCCCTTACTCTCTCTCCTAACTATTCTCTTTCTCGCTCTCTCGCCCACTCTCCTTGCCCTCCCATCTCCCCTCTGGTCATTCCCCTTCCCCTCCCTCTCTCCCCTCTCTACCTTCGTCTCTTTCCCTCCTCTCCCTGTCATCCACCTCCCTCCCTCCCCCTTCACCTCCCTCCACCTCCCATCTCTCTATGCACCTCCCTTCACAATACACCTCTCTTTCCACCTCTCTCTCAACCCCCCATCCCTCTACCTCCCTCTCCACTTCCCACCACCTCTCCCCATCCACCTCTCCGCCCCCTTCCCTCCCCTCTAACCCTCCCCCTCCCCCCACCCCCACCCCCACCCATCTCTCCCTCTTCCCGGAAAGAAATCATCCTATTTCGGCCTACGAAGCATTAGCAGTCGTGTGTGGGAGCCTTGGCAGTGGATTGACGGAATCTCATATGTGTGATGGATTTATGTTTGGTGGTTTATTATCCATTGGGACTTTGTGATATCTGGAGGGGATTGGGTGAAAAGCGATTCGGGGGATTGGTGATTGGGATTTGTTGATTTACATATTAGTTGGTTGTTGATTCTTATTCGGAACGGAACGGTGGGAGTCGTAGCGTTGTTGTTTTTTCTCTCTCTCTGTCTTTCTCTTTCTCTCTGTCTTTCTCTTTCTCTCTGTCTTTCTCTCTCTCTCTCTCTCTCCCTCTCTTTCTTCCTCTCTCTCCCTTTCTGTCTCTCTCTCCCTCCCTCTCTCATTCTTTCTCTCCATCTCCCACTTTCCTCCTTCTCTCATTTTTTCTCTCCCTCCTCCCTCCCCCTACTCTCTCCCTTCCTTCCTTCCTCCCTCCCTTCCTCCCCCCCCCCCTCTCTCTCTCTCTCTCTCTCTCTCTCTCTCTCTCTCTCTCTCTTTCTTCCTCTCTCTCCCTTTCTGTCTCTCTCTCCCTCCCTCTCTCATTCTTTCTCTCCATCTCCCACTTTCCTCCTTCTCACATTCTTTCTCTCCCTCCCCCCTCCCCCCACTCTCTCCCTTCCTTCCTCCCTCCCTCTCTCTCTCTCTCTCTCTCTCTCTCTCTCTCTCTCTCTCTCTCTCTCTCTCTCTCTCTCTCTCTCTCTCTCTCTCTCTCTCTCTCTCTCTCTCTCTCGCTCGCTCCCTCTCTCCTTCTCTCGCTTTGTTATTTTTCTCATGCCCTGAAGTATCTCGCCTTTCTTCTTCTGTGGCATTCAGTCTTTACCTAGAATCGAATTTTTTGCTTCTTCTACATTCTCAGAATCTCCTCCCCCCCCCCCTTCGCACTTTCGCATATTTTTTTCTTCACAGCATAAAAGTCAGATTAATCTTCTTTCTTTGTTAACTCTTTCTTTCAACATTTTGATTTCCCTCATTTGTGATAATGATGGTTTTGTTAACGATGATGATGATAATGATGATGATGATGATAAAAGTTATGATGATAATGATATACAGAAGAGGAGGATAATGGTAATGATAACGATAATGACAATCATAGAGGATGTAGAAAAAGGATGATAATGAGGTTGATGATAGTAATAATAATGATAAGGATGATGATAAGAATGATGATGATGATGATGATAATGATAATGATAGCAATAATATAATTGAAAATTATAATGATAATAATATTGATGATAATGATAAGAATGATAATGATAAGAATGATAATGATAATAACAATAACAATAATGATAATAACAATAATGACAACAATAATAACAATAGTGACAACGATGATGATAGTAATATTGATGACTATCATAATACAAATAATAAGAATGAAAATACTGACAATAGTCATAATGATAACAATAACAATAATGATAGTAATAATAATGAAGATAATATTAATATTCGTAATACAATTGATAACTGTAAAAATCGCAAGGAAAAAAATCATAACAATAGCAATAATTATAATAAGGACAATGATAATTGTGATGATAACAATTATGATGGTAATGATGATAATAATAATAATAAAACAATGAGAATGATGATGATGCTAAAGATAATGTTAATAATGATGAGGATAATGATCGCAATGATAATGATAATGGCTATAATGATGAAAATCAAATGATAATGATAAAGATGAAAAAAAAATTGATAATGATAATAATCATAAAGATGTTAATGACAATAATAACAATAATGATAATATCAATAATAATCATAACAATAGCAATAACAAGGATAATGATATTGATAACATTGACAACAACAATAATAATAATGCAATTCAATATCATTCCCACTATCACAAATTACCATCATTTGTAGCAAGATCCCCTTTTCGATTCAACTCCTTTATGCTCTCATTCCTTTCACAAGTAATTAACTTCTTTAAATTTGCATTTTCTTCAAGGTAATTACATTCTGATTAATTTTATTTCATCTCTGACTCTTATCGACATACACTTTTATGTACACATGCATTCTAGATAAAACAGACACATAGATTACATACGAGACACACACACACACACACACACACACACACACACACACACACACACACACACAAAAGTATCCCCCCTTCTTTCACACACACACACGCACACAGTCTCTCCTCTCTCTCTCTCTCTCTCTCTCTCTCTCTCTCTCTCTTTCTCTCTCTCCCCCGCTTTCCGTCTCCTCTCTCTCTCCCCCCTACCCTTCTCCCCTCTACCATGACCCCCCTCTCCCCTCGTGCGTCGGCCCAGTGAGGGGATGAAGGGTTGAAGATGGCAGACTTGCTCGGATTAAAGTAAATACCTGGAGGGGAAAATCGACTTGAGAGGGAGAAAGAGCGAGCGAGCGAACTAGAGACAGAGAGAGAGAAAGAGCGAGCGAACGTGCTAGAGACAGAGAGATAGAAAGAGAGAGAGAGAGAGAGAGAGAGAGAGAGAGAGAGAGAGAGAGAGAGAGAGAGAGAGAGAGAGAGAGAGAGAGAGAGAGGGGAGAGAGAGAGAGAGAGAGAGAGAGAGAGAGAGAGAGAGAGAGAGAGAGAGAGAGAGAGAGAGAGAGAAGAGAGAGAGAAGAGAGAGAAAGAGAGAGAAAGAGAAGAGAGAAGAGAGAGAGAGAGAGAGAGAGAGAGAGAGAGAGAGAGTAAGAGAGGGAGAGAGAGAAAGAGAGAAAGAGAGAGTAAGAGAGAAACGTAGAGAGAAAACATGAGAGAGACCGAAAGAGAAACCGGGAGAGAGACACAGGCAGAGAGAAAGAGAGTGTAAGAGAGAGAGGGAAAATGAAACTAGAATTTCCCATCGCGGCCGTGTCTCCTCCTCCCTCCCCTTGTACTTGTACGCTTGTTTCTCTTGCTTTCCCCTCTGGGAGAAGTGCTCGGTTACGCGTATATATGGCAGATTAAACTTCGCTTTTTCCTTTCTGATAGTCATATCCATCTCTCTCTCTCTCTCTCTCTCTCTCTCTTCTCTCTCTCTCTCTCTCTCTCTCTCTCTCTCTCTCTCTCTCTCTCTCTCTCTCTCTCTCTCTCTCTCTCTCTCTCTCTCTCTCTCTCTCTCTCTCTCTCTCTTCCCCCCCCCTCTCTCTCTTTCTCGTTTTCCAAGGAGTTAATCAATATAGGCTTTAGCAGTGGGGCGTCCCAAGCGGCTGTGTGTATATGTGTATGTGTGTGTTTGTCTGTATCTGTATATTTAGCTTTGCTCTGTTACCTCCCTCACTCCGCCTCTCTCGCTATCTATCTATCTATCTATCTGTCTATCTATTACTCCTCGTCCTCCCTACTCTCTCTTACACACCCGAAAATATAAACATACAAGCAAACACACACACACACATTCGCAATCTTGTCCTGATACCTATCATCTTGCATGAAAAAGAAGACAAAAATCTTTCCAATATCAACGGTTCTCTTCCCTGAGAAAAACGGCACAAAATATGCACACGTTGTCATCTATCTGTCTCAGGCGGTGGCCAATATTGTCATATTCTTATGGTTTCCACATTCAAGGGAGAAAAAACTTTAACTTTCGGTATAATCACAAAGGATTTTTTCCTGCTTTTGTGTGTGTGTGTGTGTGTGTTGGTTGGTTGGTTCTTTGTTTTTGTGTGTGAGTGTGTTTGTATGTGTGGGTGGGTGGGTGGGTGGTGTGTTTGTGTGTTTGTTTGTATGTTTTTGTGTGCGTGTTTATTTGAGTGTGTGTGTATGTGTGTTTGTGTGTGTGTCTGTGTGTGTGTGTGTGTGTGTGAGTGTGTGTGTGTGTGTGCATATGTGTGTGTGTGTGTGTGTGTGTGTGTGTGTGTGTGTGTGTGTGTGTGTATGTGTGTGTGTGTATGTGTGTGTACGTGCGTGTATGTGTGTGTTGCCGCTGTGGAGGGAGAGGTGGGGTGGGGTGCACGTGCTTTTGTTTACACATATCTTTCGAAAGTGAGTCCAACCAGGAGGGAAAGCGTGTACGTGAAACCCTATGGGATTTTTGGCCAAGTAAAACGTGGGTGTAAAAGGACGCAGGATGGAGGGGGGGGGGGCGGAGAAGAGAGAATAGAGAAAAGAGAATTATAAAGAAAATAATGACGATAAAATTGGTAATAATAAGAATGCTAATGACAGTAATGATAATGGTAATGATAATAGCAATGGTAATGAAAAAATAATGATAACACCAACATCGCCACCAACAACAATAACAACAATTATTGTTTATGATAATAGTAATGATAATAATTATTGTAATTATGAAATAGTAGTAGCAACAATATATATATATATATATAAGTATATGTATATATATGTATATTGTACATGTATCTATCTATCTATCTATCTATCTATATACATATATATTTATATATATAGAGAGAGAGGTAGAGAGATAGAGAGAAGAAGAAGAAGAAGAAAAAAAAGAAGAAGGAGAGAAAGACAGGAAGAGAGAGAGATTAGGCAACAGACCCACTAATTTTCCGAGGGACAAAGCGTGTCGGCGGCAGGACACAGCATCATAGGCCGGGAACAACCGTAGGACACGGAGAGACCTCAGAGATCTGGCCAGGGCAACAAAAGACACGTGCTTAAGCGGAGGAAAGGAAATACATTTTTCTTTTCTTTTGAAGTATGAAAATTGTGGGTAAATTTTTGGTTCTTGTTTTTTGAAAATGTAATGTATATATATATATATATATATATATATATATATATATATATATATATATATATATATATATATACACACATTCATATATCTATACATTTTTTCGTTGTTTTTATGATACATACTATTTTTCCCCTCCATTCTTAGTTACCATAACGATTCTACACCAATTCTTCTCCTTCTTATCTTTCTCTATCTTTCTCTCCTTCCAAGACACTCACAGCCATAAAAAGAGTTACGGTTTCGTCAACAAGACCTTTACTATGTTCGCTCTTAACCCTGTCTGCTGTCACGTATTTCCCGTCTCTCTTCCTCTCTTTGTGTTCTCGGTCACACGTTCAGGCTTTTGCAGACTTCCTTTCCTCTTAATCTCTTCTCCTTCCTCTCCTCCTGCTCCTCTTGCCGCCCTCTTTCTCCTCCTTCCCTCCCCTTTCGCCTTCTTCCATCCTCAATCTCCTCTTTCTCCTCCTTCTCTGCTCCTCCCCTCCTTTTTTTTCTTCCCGATTCCTCTCTTCTTTGTTTTCATCCTCTTCCCTCCCTTACTCTGTTTCTACTCTCTCTTACCCACCTTCCTTTCTTATTCCTTCTCTCCCCACTTCTCTCTTCTCTTCCCCTCTTTCTTTACCCTTTTCTTCCTCTCTTTCCCAGCCCTCTCTCTTCCACTTTTACTTCCCCTTTCCCTTCTCCTCCTACCCCTGTATATTCCTCTCCAATTTCCCCTCCCTCTCTCTTTTCCTCCTTCCCTCACCTCTTATTTCCTTCTCCACTATCTTACTCCCCTCCCCACTTCCCCCTATCCCTCCTACCCTCCCCTCTTCCTTCTCCCTCTCTCTTCCCTCTCCTTCCCTCGCCTCTTCCTTCTCCCTCTCTCTTCCCTTCCTTCCCTCCCCTCATCCTTCTCCCTCTCTCTTCCCCTTCTTCCCTCCCCTCATCCTTCTCCCTCTCTCCCCTCTTCCTTCTCCCTCTCTCTCCCCCTCCTTTCCCCCCTCATCCTTCTCCCTCTCTCTTCCCCTCCTTCCCTCCCCTCATCCTTCTTCCTCTCTCTTCCCCTTCTTCCCTCCCCTCATCCTTCTCCCTCTCTCCCCTCTTCCTTCTCCCTCTCTCTTCCCCTTCTTCCCTCCCCTCATCCTTCTCCCTCTCTCCCCTCTTCCTTCTCCCTCTCTCTTCCCCTCTTCCTTCTCCCTCTCTCTTCCCCTCCTTCCCTCCCCTCTTCCCTATCGCTCACGGCACGGGCGGCGTCGGGACACAAAGGGGCGGAGAAGGAGAGGCCTATGACGGTGAATAGCAGGTCCCAAAGGGGGAGAAAGGATCGGCTAGCCTGAGGGGAGAGAGTGGGGGTGGGGGGGTAAGGGAAGGGGGGGGGGCATTCGGAGATGGTGTTGGAAGTTCATGATTTCGCATATATTTAGTGATTTTCCCCTCCTACTCTCTTTCTCTTTTTTTTTTGCTATTTTTTGCTTTGTTTTGTTTTGGATTGGATGATTTATTCATGGTTTCACGATTCTTTTATATTCTCTTCTCTCCATTTTTTCCTCTCTTCTCTGTCCATCTTCCTCCCCCCCCCTCTCTCTCTCTTCTTGAATTAATGCATCACTTCATTAGACTAAATATCAAATCTCATCACTCAGATCTGATTGAGGATAAAAAAACGAACGAAAGAGACTAAGAAAATGAACAATCCAATGAAATACAATATCTTTCTACAAGACGGCATGAAAAGGAGGAGGAAGAGGGAGGAGGGAGGAGGAGGAAGAAGAAAGGGAGGGGTGGGGGTGGGGGTGATGGTGGGGGCCAGGTGGTAGTCATCACAGGACCGGCAACACCATCCTAACCTCAGTCACTCGGTCATGCCACACCACGTAGTGTTCCCTTCGTCGGTTGAATGGGTGTGTGGAAGGAGGGGGTGGTAGGGGGGTAGGGGGCAGGGGGTGGAGAATAAGGGGAAGGAGGAGGCGAAGGGAGAAGGGAAGAGAAGGCGAGCGAAATAGGGGAGGCTTGGCTTCCCTTTGATACTGGCACACAGTTGTTATTCTTGAGGGTGTAGAATTTCAAAGTTTGAACGTGTAGAGTCCACAGAATATTCCCTCAGTTTATATATAAGTCGCAAGACACGGGACTACAACAGCTCATCAACACACACACACGCAAAGCACAAAACACATAAAATAGCCACAACAACAACAACAAAACAACATCCATGGATTACCCATTGAACAGGAAAGAAAAAAAAAAAAAAAAAAAAAAAGCATATACTCATACACTTCCACAGTCACTCCACCTCGGTGTCGACACAGATCCAGTCCCAAAGACCTGCAATCTTTAGAGGATAAGCGAGTCCACTGCCAGAATCCATCATATATTGGCCCAGGTTGAGGGGAGGGAGAGCTCGGGGACTCGCCTGTCTATCTCAACTATTTGTCCGCGGCCGTAACTGCCTCGTGGGGCCTATTGTGTTTCCTTCGTGTTAAAAATCCTTTCTGAATAATGTTTGCGTAGTTGTTGTGTGTGGGGGAAATGGAGTCAACGTTGGTGTGAGCAATTTTTATCTTGTGTGGGTGTGTTCCTTTGATTAGAATTCACTTTGAGAGATGTGATATCTGTGTGTGTGGCATATGGATTCCCCTGTGTTCATCGGCTGTGTGCATATATGGATGTATACACACACACACACACACACACACACACATATATGTATATATGTATGTATATATATATATATATATATATATATATATATATACACACATACATATATACATATATACATACTAATAGCAGACAAACCCACTATACTCAAAACAAATTTGGGTTTGTCTGCCATATCATTAACGCGGAAGAGTGTTTTGCCATTCATCCATATATACATAATTATACTCTCTCTCTCTCTCTCTCTCTCTCTCTCTCTCTCTCTCTCTCTCTATATATATATATATATATATATATATATATATATATATATATATATATATATACATACATGTACGAATAACATAGAAGATTTGAAAAGAAAAAAAGCAAGAAACCCGCAGAATCAATACAAAATACATAAACGCATCAAAATACAAGCCAGAACACAAGGCAGATCTCCAGAAATACGTCTGAATCCTCAATCAAATTTCCGGGCCGAGTACGGAGGCCAAATATTCCGGATCCATTTCTTGGAGTGGCTGTCAAACGCAAGTGATGGCCACAAGGATTCCGAAGGTCAAAGGAGACCTGTGAGCCCCAGAGCCCCAGAGCCCGGCGCAGGTCACGACCTGGAGCACGGCATAGGACACGGGGGAGCACATTACTCCTGCTTTGGAAATGTACACGCGACGGAGATGGGGAAGGCGTCGTGAATTGTGGGAGGAGTGATCACTGTACTTACTTGTATTGCTTGCGAATCCCTGTCTTTTAGGAATATAAATTAGGAGATGATGTGCTCTGCTGAAATGAGTGCAGTTGTGATGATGACAATTTGGGGATGAGTAATTGCATTTTGGACTGTTTGCCTCAACAACGTATTTTTTGTGTGTATACAGACACAAGCATATACACACACACAAACACATAAACACACACACACACACACACACACACACACACACACACACACACACACACACACACACACTCACGCATGCACGCACGCATCTAACATCTAACATCATTAACTGGATTAAGAGTGTGTATGTGTGTGTATTTACATAAATATATGTATATATACACATATGTATATATGTATATATATATATATATATATATATATATATATATATATATATATATGTATATATGTGTGTGTGTGTGTGTGTGTGTGTGTGTATGTATGTGTGTGTGTATGTATATATGTATATATATATATATATATATATATATATATATATATATATATATATATATATATATAGAAAGAGAGAGAGAGAGAGAGAGAGAGAGAGAGAGAGAGAGAGAGAGAGAGAGAGAGAGAGAGAGAGAGAGAGATATATGTGTGTGTGTGTGTGCACACACACACACACACATATGACGTACACGCATATGAATACATAATGAAGTACGACCATTCACACATTTTCCATTCACAATCATCATCAAAGTGCGCTCAGTTTTCCTGCCTCACTTTCGCTCCGTCGGTAATGAACTTTTTCATTCCGAGGCAACTCCGCCACAACACTCAAGCTCCGCCGCCCTTTCTTTTCCTGCGCCGCCATTCCCGCGTTAATGGATCTGCATTTCACTTCCCCAAATAAGAGATGACCGCTTTCTCATCGACGTCCTAATGTTCCCCCTTGTCATATTCATAACCCCCCCTCCCTTCCCCACCTCCCACCGGCCTCCCTCTTTCGCGTCCCGTCCCTGAGGGCTGGCGGCCTGTTGTGCACCGTCCCTTGTGTCCATACATACACTTATGTACTCTCCCTCTGCGCTGGCCTGTCCTTTCTCTACCCCCTCTTCCTGTCTCTGTCTCTCCCTCTGTACCGTGCCCCCGTCCTCCTGTTTCCTTGCCCCCCCCCCCCATCCCCTATGACTTCTTTTTTTCATGTCCCCCTCTTCTCCCTAAGTTTTATTCTCCCTTCCCTTCCATTCCCTCTTCTCTCCGTTCTCTGTCTCTGTTCTCTTAGCCCCTACTCTCCCTGTTCCCTCTCTGCCCTCTCTCCTCCTTCATCTGCCCCTGCTCTTTCTCTCTCTCTCTCTCTCTCTTCTCTTTCTCTCCCTACTCCCATCTTCCCTAACCACCATCCCTTTCTAGTCCCAACCTTTCCTGCCCCCTCTTCCCTCTCCATGCGCCATCCCTTCCCCTGCCCCTCCTGTCCCTGCCCCTGGCCGCGCGACGGGGAAAGGACTCTCGCCTCCTGGGCTTGTTTTCCACGTGGGGAGGGAGACACGTGGCCGGCATTACCTTTGAGTTTCGTTCGGTCAATTAGAGGGAGTGGCAGATGCTCTTTCAGTGTCCTTAGGTCCCTTTTTGAAATGTTTCGCCTCTAGTAGCACTTAGTACACACACATTCCGTGATCTGGTCCCCGAAGGTAAAAATGGGGGGATTTCTTATCGATATTCTGTCCATGCGTCGATGTCCCTCGCAAACGAAATGGCGTCGCGTGTCTTCCTTACCGGATATCTCTCGAAATAAATGGGTCTGGAAAATGGATATATATATATATATATATATATATATATATATATATATATATATATATATATATATATATATATATATATATATATATATATATATGTGTGTGTGTGTGTGTGTGTGTGTGTGTGTGTGTGTGTGTGTGTGTGTGTGTGTATACATATATATATTTTCTGGTGTGGAATGGAGTCATCATCACAGCAACCGAATCGCGTCGCTCATCATCTCGGGCTCTAATATATCGAGGTCAGACACGGTGATAATGACACTTGATTACCGTGGAGCCGACTCATCAGTGGGATGAGCAGAGTTTCTTCATCGGAAATTCAAGTCTTTTAAATAAACTGGGATGTGTTTGTGAGGATCAGGGAGAGATAGATAGATAGATAGAGAATAAGGAAAAGAGAAGGAGAAGAAGGAGAAGGAGAAGAAGGAGAAAGAGAGAGAGAGAGAGAGAGAGAGAGAGGAGGGGGGGCAGACA
>NW_028234418.1:10519252-10521752 GCF_977035675.1 Penaeus japonicus
TATTATTCTTATCATTAGTAGAAATACTGATATTATGATTAGCACTATCAATATCATTATCATATCATTATTATTGCTATCATTATAACTGTTACTAAAAATGGTAATACTATCTTTAATATCCTTGTTATATTTACTATTATCAGTATTGCTCTTCATTAATATTGTTACTATTACAACTATCATCATTGCCATTAGTGTATGTTATCTTTGTATATATTTCTTGTTGCTATTATCGGTATATTATTTCCATCATTACCACTAACACTAACAAACAAATAACGTCATTACTGATGAATAACCTAGTGCATAGTTCATTCCATTTACTTTAAAAGGTTTATACATTTTCTTTTTTCAAAATACTCATCCCAGTTCTATTTTACGAGTTGTATATGATAACTCACATATTCCAGTTCCTCTTTACGACCTCTCTGCATGATAACTTGCCAGTCACACGACCCTCGACCGGAAGTAATTCAGGTTCTAAGTACCACGACACTCGTTAACGACACATTTTCATAACGACTCACACAGCATATTCCAGGTTTCCAGTTTCTCGTTTTCCAAGTTTCCCGGTTTCCAGGCTTCGAGGCGATAGGGTTTCGTGTTTCCAGGTTCTAAGGTTCTACATGTTTCCAGGCTTCGAGGTTTTAGGTTTCCATGATTCCAGATTCTATATTTCCATAATCCCAAATTCCCGGTTACAAAACCCTATGTTTTCATCATTCCCGGTTCCAGCTTTAAAGGTTCTATGTTCCCTCGATTCCAAGACTCCTATTCCAAAGTTCTATGCTTCCATTATTCTAGATTCCACCTTCCAAGGTTCTGTCTTCCCATGATTCCATGATTCCAAGCTTGCATAATCCCAAGGCACCAGGTTCCAAGATTCCAAGATTAAGTTTCACATTCAGCGACAATGGAGGCAGCAGCGGCGAGAGCACCAACACCGCCAGTTCTCGTAAAGCTAAATTCATTAAGTGGCTCGCCCTGTCCTTTACGTAACATGTCCAATTTGGCTTACTGTGACCTTCCTCTCGGGGTCTTCGGGAGGTTGGCTCGAGATATTGCCAGGGTCTTCTTAGGGCCGCTTGCCGACTGTATAGTGTTTCCTCTCTTTGCTCTCCTTTCTAGTGTCTTCTTTAGCATCTTCTTCCTCTTTATTATCATAATTGTTGTTATTCTTATTGTTGTTCTCATTATCTTTGTTACTATTTCTATTAATTGTTATTATTTTTCTCATTATTAATATTATCATTGTCATCGTTATCATTATTATCATTATTATTATTACTATAATAATAATAATTATTATCATTGTTAGTTTTCGTTTTCTTTTTTACTATCATCATTATCATTATTATTATTATCCTCATTATCCTTATTTCCATTATCATCATCATTCTCATCATTACCATAATCGATAATATCACTATTACTATCATTATTCACAATCATCCTTACCTTCCAATCTTTCCTTCCTCCCAATCCTTCTCACTTCACAATCCTCCCTCCCTACCAATCATTTCTCCATTCCAGTCGCTCCTACCACCCAATCCTGCCTTTCTCTCAATCCTTCGTACCTCCCAATCCATCCCACTTACCAATCTTTCCTACTTCTAAGTCCTCCCTTCTCTCTAATCCTTCCTCCTTCCCAATCCTTCCTTATTATTAATGCTCACTCCCTCCCAATTCCTCACCCCCAATCCCAGTCTTCCCAATCCCTCCCACCTCCTGATCCCCCCTCCCATCCAATCTTTACCGATCACCCAATCCCTCTCAATCCCCAGGAAACAAGCCTGTCCTTGTGAACATGCACGAATCCCCCGCAAACACAGAGCGTCCAGTGTCGCCATGGTTTCCTCATCACAGATCACCTTGTACCGGTTCTAGCCTGACACCCATGTCCTCCACCTAATCCTATGATTCGGTGCCACTACTGCATCCTACGCATCCTGCACGAGGATATGTACACACACACACACACACACACACACACACACACACACACACACACACACACACACACACACACACACTCACACACTCACACACTCACACACTCACACACACACTCACACACACACACACACACACACACACACACACACACACACACACACACACACACACACACACACACACACACACTCTGGTCGTTGGGTCGCTGGATATCTGGTAAATCGGATTAGATCTTATGATAAGGAATTCAATGACAAGTCCCGGGGATTCGTAAGTTCGTGTTGCTTGTGATTTTGTTTTGAAAGTGGTGGGGGGATGGTCGCAGGTGTGTAGGGGGGGGGGTTATGGGGGAGGTTATGGGGGAGTAAGTGTAAGTGGGTGTGAGTGTATATGTGTTTGTGTGTGTGTGTGTGTGTGTGTGGATACGTGTTGGGAGTATGTTTGTTTGCTTGTGTGCGTGCGTTTATTTGCTTGTGTGTTTGTGCACAGGAATTGGATGGACAAATATATATTGTGGAGAAGATAGGAAAAGAGAGGAAAT
>NW_028234418.1:10529252-10541752 GCF_977035675.1 Penaeus japonicus
TTTTTTGTCTTATTTTCTTCTTGGTATTTGGTGCTTTGATAGATTAGAGGATGTGTTATCCATGCTTTGTTTACGATATCTTGTTTTGTTTGGAGGTACGGGGGAGGGGGGGAGGGGGCTGAATATTTATGATTTCTCGGGCTTTGGCGTGGAACGGGGCTGATCACATTCATGTTCATTGATCTTATTGATGTTCGTTTGTGTATAGTTAAACTATTTGTTTGGTTAAACTTTGTTAGATTTTCATCTTGAATTAGATGGGTTTATGTACGGTTATATATTTATTCAAAGGCCTCAGGATGTGTTCGCAAAACACACACACACATACACATACACAGACGCACACACACACACACACACACACACATACACATACACATTCACACACACACACACACTCACACTATACAACATACGAATGCATACACAGCACAGCATACACATACACGTATACACGCACACACAATTACTCCTAACTCAAAGCTGCAATACTCCAGCGTCACAGGATGGATCTGCATAATGACGCCCATGGACGAATTCTTTTCATTTCAGTCTCGCCCATGACGTTTTACTCCTGATGGTCTCTATCCACCGATGGAATTCAAACTGAAATTTCTTTTTTTCACAAGTAGGGAAAAAAAAAAAACTGCCACGTATGTTTTGCACTTCGTGTTTGTTTTCTTTGTAGGACGTAACACAATCGACTTTTCTTTCTTTTCTTTCTAATTCTTCTTCTGTCTTCTGGCTTTTTCTAGTCGCCAGCCACGTGTACACGACAGAAAATTCTTGGCCCGCACAGTAGACACAGTCACGTGGTATGCATTCGGTAAACACCGGCAGACATTCCCTTTGTTGATCGTCTGCCACGCAAGAGGCTTATCTGGAGAATTACCTAGCTTTTGTTTTTCTTCTTATAGGTATGTGAGAGTTCTTAAATGACGGTAAATCATACAAGGAAATAACGTTAAAAGCTAATCTGCTTGCGCTACTTCTTCGCTTCCCGATAAAGTTAAGATCCGAGGCTTAAGAACACGAACTAGTTAAACCGCGTTGGGGGGATCCGGCCTTCAGCGTGTGAGAGCGCCCTGGGAGCAGATATAAAAGTAAGTTAGGAGAGTTTCCTTGTTAAAAAGAGAGAGAGAGAGGAAGAAAGTTCAGAGTTTTCGCGAAGAGTTCTGATGCATAAAGGTGTATTAAGGTAGTTTATATGCATGAAAGGTACAGGGAAATGGAGAAGTGAGCACACGAACGGGTGGTCGTTGAATGCATAAAAGCGGCCTTGAGAGCGAATGTAAACACGGGAACACTTAAGTGCCGCGTTGGTAAATTCGCGCAACGATCGCAACGGACAGGGGATGAATCGCTCTCGGACCGGTACGTACGTTTATAAAAGAAAGAAAGAAAGAAAGAAAAACACAGAACTCTCTCTCTCTCTCTCTCTCTCTCTCTCTCTCTCTCTCTCTCTCTCTCTCTCTCTCTCTCTCTCTCTCTCTCTCTCTCTCTCTCTCTCTCTCTCTCTGTCCGGTGCGTACGCTTGAAAAAAAGAAGAAAGAAAACACAGAACCCCCCCCCCCCCCTCTCTCTCTCTCTCTCTCTGTCTCTGTCTGGTGCGTACTTTTGAAAAGAAAAAAAGAAAAAAAGAAAAAGAAAGAAAGAAAGAAAAAAACGAAAAACACTCAGGCATTTTTGTGTGTCGATTCTATTTGCTAAAGGAGGCGTCGCACTTTACACCCCCTCCTCCACTCCCACCACTAACACACCTGTCATTCTGCAATATCACATGTAAAATTTACACTTGCTTTTATCACCCACACCCGCGGAGAAACGGCGCTTCGCCTACCATGAATCAGGATAAAACTCAAACATTTTACTCGAAACTAAGGGCAAATGTTTAACCCCAACGGTACAGTAGGGAACAAGAATCCACAAAAAAAAATCCATATAAAGGATTCAATGCCATATCGAAACAGACTTTGTCACCATGATAGAGTTACGTCAACGTTACAATACCAGCTAGGAAGCGAACGACAGTCCTTGAGTCCCGGATGTAAGATCTACGAGGTTTTGATTTGAGGACAGAAGAAGACCTGTTTCGAGACTGCAACAAGTCGGTGGGATTCTGCGCGCAGAAGGATATATTGTCGGGACAGCAAGGAATCCTCGGTCATAAAGATGGACACGCTGATACATGTGGAACGAGGAGGAAGCTGTCTTATAAAGCTGGCTTGCCGGAGGAGGAAGAGGAGGGGAAGGTATGGGAATAGGGGTAGGAGGAGGAGGAGGAGAGAAGGAGTAGGAGGAAGGGTAAGAGGAGGAGAGAAGGGGTAAGAGTAAGGGTAAGAGGAGGAGAGGTGGGATAGGAGGAGGGGTATGAGGAGGAGAGAAGGGGTATGAGGAGGAGAGAAGGGGTAGGAGTAAGGGTAAGAGGAAGAGAGGTGGAGTAGGAGGAGGAGAGAAGGGGTAGGAGGAATGGTAATAGGAGGAGAGGTGGGGTAGGAGGTGGGATAGGAGGAGGAGAGAAGGGGTAGGAGGAGAAGTGGGGAAGGAGGAAGGGTAGGAGGAGAAGGTATGGGAATAGGGGTAGGAGGAGGAGAAAAGGGGAAGGAGGAAGGGTAGGAGGAGGAGAAGGTATGGGAATATGGGTAGGAGAAGGAGAGAAGGAGTAGGAGGAAGGGTAGGAGGAGGAGAAGGTATGGGAATAGGGGTAGGAGGAGGAGAGAAGGGATAGGAGGAGGTGTAGGAAGAGGAGAGGGGGGAAGGAAGAGGGGTAGCAGGAGGAGAGAAGGCGTGGGAGAAGAGGTGGGGAAGGAGGAAGGGTAGGAGGAGAAGGTATGGGAATAGGGGTAGAAGGAGGAGAGAAGGGGTAGGAGGAGGGGTAGGAAGAGGAGAGGTGGGGAAGGAGGAGGGGTAGGAGGACGAGAGGTGAGAAAGGAGGAGGGTTAGGAAGAGGAGAAGTGGGGAAGGAGGAGGGGTAGGAAGACGAGAGGTGGGGAAGAATGAGGGGTAGGAAGAGTAGAGGTGGGAAAGAAGGAGAATAAGGGGAGGTATAGGAATCGGGGTAGGAGAATCGAGGAAGAAGAAATAAGGGGAAGGGAAGGAGGTGGAAAAGGTGTTAGGGGTAGAGGGGGGGGGGGTAGAAGGACGAGAGGTGAGGTAGGAGGAGAAAGAGAAGGAGGGGAAGGAGGAGAGGATAGCGAGGAGTGATAGAAGGCATAGGAATTTATATAGGAGGGGTTGGTGGAAGGGGGGGATGGGGTAGGTATATAAATAGGGGTAAGAGGAGACGAAGAGGAGGAGGAGGAGAAGGAAGGAGAGATAGATAATGATGATGATGATGATGATGATGATGATGATCCTTCTCTCTCTCTTTCTCTCTCACTCTCTCTCTCTCTCTCCACCTCACTCTCCCTCCCTCCCACTCTCTCTCTCTCTCTGAATCCCCCCCCCCCCACACACACACACCCTCTCTCTCTTTCTCGCATACACGAAAGGACTTTCTTGATAACAAGGCAGCTCTAACAAAGCTAAACCTTTGCTATTGTCGGTGAAACTGACTGTCAACATACAAGAAAAAAGTCAGATATAATAAAAAAAAATAACACCCAGTCTACAGGTTTTTCGATAACAACCCAATGCTCAACAAATAGGCTTTAAAAGGCTGGCCATGATATTCAACCCAACGGGCCAAAAATCCTTCATTAATGATAAGGTTTCCTAACACGCAATATTTAGACCTCCACGAGTTCTACTCTTTTTATACACTGAACTCAGGGCTTTCTTAAGAGTATGACCTAATGGCACGCAAGGGTTGAGTCTTTGGTTGATAATATGAGCGGAAAACATGCAAGGTAAGGGCGAAATTAACCATACGCTTGAACTGAGTGTCTCTTGTGTTTACCTCTGTATGGAGTTGCGTATTGTTTGTTGCGGGAATTGAGTCGCGTGGGGTTTTAATGCCTTGCCTGAGCTTTCGTGGAAAATTAGGTCGTGGGGTGATATGTTGCTTTCTAGAGGGAGAGGGAGAATAGGAGAGTGAGTGAGTGGGAGAGAGAGAGAGAGAGAGGGAGGGAGGGAGAGAGAGAGAGAGGGAGGGAGGGAGAGAGAGAGAGAGAGAGGGAGGGAGGGAGAGAGAGAGAGAGAGAGAGAGAGAGAGAGAGAGAGAGAGAGAGAGAGAGAGAGAGAGAGAGAGAGAGAGAGAGAGAGGATAGAAAGAGAGAGAGAGAAGAGAGAGAGAGAAAGAAAGAGAGGGGGATAGAGAGGTAGAAGGAAGACGAGAAATGAAAACGAACAGCAGTAAGCTAGGACTGTTCAACGAGGGAGAAAAAGGGAAATGAAGGCAGATGCCGCAACTTTGACGCATCTCGAGGCACGGTCCACAAAACGAGAGAATAAAAGAGGGTTGCAAAGATAAGCACATTCCGTAATGCTGTAAGAAAAAGTGGAGCTAAATTTAGGCGTGACCCGCGAGGACGCCTGGAGAACTACATTTGTCGGGAATTCACCATAAATCGCCAGTTAGAGTGACAACACAGAGCGGCCCGACTGCGATTCGTGCCAGAAGACGTGGACAATGATAATGAATCTCTGGGGTCGTGTCATATCATCAACGAAAATAAAATATTTTGCTCTACTTTTTGAGAGAAATTCCGTCGCTGGAGGAATAAAGCGACTGATGCAAACGTTTATCTCCTGATCATAATACTTTTCTTTCTATTGTGAAGTTACGAAATTAAAAGAGTTGCAATTACTCCTCCCGATTCATCGTGATGTGTTCATTACTTCCTATCAACTTATACGAGTGCAACATCATCAAGGGGCAAGGAGTGGTCGCCTCACTTGCAGCGTGTGGGGATGGGCGCATCTGCCTGGTGTAGAAGAGCTGGCCAACATTGAGGAGAGATTTACAGCTGACCGGGTCGCTGCTGAAGGAGGTTATGCTTCCGTCGGTTCATGCATGTGCTTGCCCAAACCCGGACATGCAGGTTAATTACGTGGTACATAAGTTGAAGAAAGGTATAAATATGAATGAATAACTTCATTCTGAAGCTTTTTTTTTATCGAAACGCTTCATTTATATACTTTGCGCTGTGGAGTTATTGATTTTCATAGAATGATATAAAAAAAGTTTAGGAAAGATTTCATCTCTTAAAAGAAAGAGAGAGAAAAAAGAGAGATAGATCGATATATACATACATACATACATATATATATATATATATATATATATATATATATATATATATATATATATATATATAGAGAGAGAGAGAGAAAGAGAGAGAGAGAGAGAGAGAAAGAGAGAAAGTAAGAGAAAGAGAGAAAGAGAGAGATATAAATCGATAGATAGATAGAGAGAGAGAGAGAGAGGAAAATTGTTAGTTTTGAGTATGCAAATTCCTTTGTCTAATTAATAATAACTAACGATTATTGATTACGTTTTTGAGACTGGTATAAGGTCCGAGGTAATAAACAAATCCAACGGGAGGAGAATTCCTAAGAAATGAAATTGCCCCTTTGTGTATTTCTCCTTTTTATTTCTCAGCTTCATTTTTTACTTAAGATAGACGGAATATGTAGTGCAAACATAATCAAAGTTTCAAAGATGCAAAAGTGGATTGATATCTTGATTTTTTTTTATATGGAAAATATTTCAACCGGAAAGAAAATGTTTTTCATCCAGTACCAGTGTGACAAAAGAAACTCATGGTAGGGGAACCTCCCAAAAGTTAAACCCAGAGAGGCACACACACACAGACACACAGACACACACACACACACACACACACACACACACACACACATACCTTACGCTCGAATCATGACAATCGTAAAAAAGGTATGAATCAGAATAAATATTTTGAGCATTACGAATGTCATTAATTCTCATTCATAGCTTTTTATATACGAATGCTCTTGATCGAATCTATGGTATCCCGGCAAACAAAAGTAATCCACACATCGAGAGAGACAGGTTTCGAAACTTGGCCGGAAGACCTTAATGACTTCAAGGGACCTCCCTCGAAAAAAAGAAAGAGAGAGAGAGAGAGAAAAAAAAAAAACAGGTCGCAAGAGCCAGAGTTGTACCCCTAGCTCAGAGGAGTTCACTCAACCGAAGCAAAATGAAAGCGTAAAAGTTAGTGATACCTTTTCTGACTATAGAGGAATACGTAATACGTTCTATTCCGAGCTTTGAGGAGCTCGCTGCTTCGAAGCAAACGAACACCGACGCCCGGTAGCATGAAACAGAGAGGATTTCTTTCCCGACCATAGAGAAGTTTGAAATTCGTTCTATCCAGGGCTTAGATTCACTCGCTCTCCTGAAACAAAGGAATATCGGCATTCAGTAGTAAGAAATAGATGATTTCCTTTCCGACCTTTAGTGAGCTTGAGTCGCATCCTATTCCAGGCTTTGAAGAGCTCTGTTTCCAGGAGTTGGTGATTCAGAGAGAGATGAGTATTATTCTATTTTCTGTTTTCTATTTTTACGGTTTTAAGGTTGCCATTCGATTTCCGACCTTATGCATGTATCCCAACTCATGGTGCCTTCAGCGCGTTCTTACGTCACAGCCCGATCCAACACGTCATTGCCCTGTTAAAGTAGACTGTCCAGCGGGGTTGAATAGCGCTGATCTATAACGTTTCAAACCCTTTTTTCCTTCCTTTTTTTCTTATTTTTCCATTCATGTTTCCAGAATCTGTTCTTCCATTTTTCATGTGTTTTTGTTTTTTATTTTTATTTTGTTATTCCGTCTCCCAGTTATCACCTTTTCTTTTAACATTCCGAACCGACCCCCCCCCTTCCACCAACACCACCACCCTTCCTGGAGACACTCGCATTATAAATTCCTCCAACAATATCCACTATACATAGATATCACATCTTCTCCCCTAAAGCGAGATCCAATTATCCTTTGTTTCTACCTTTGGAAAGAGAGAGAGAAGGAAAAAAAAATCCGAAATGCAAATTAGTATGTACATAATTAGTATTCCTCGCGAGTAGCATGTGCGTCCCTCACTTCATCTCTCGCCTTGGTCTAACTCGCTCTGGCTGATGTGACGCGGAATGTTGTCATCACAGCGCTATATTGAGCATTCACATCTAATCTTCTAAGATCCTTGATCAGAGAGAAGGTAAACAACCCCAGCTGCGAGGGGAAAATCCTAAGAGGCTTAACCCTCTCTGGCTTAGTCTCCTTACATATATGTCCATGTTTTGGTTGTGCGTCTGCCGTTCTGTGAGTTGGCTTGGCTTGCCTGTCGGATTGGTTTGCGTTTTGTTCTGTTTGCCTGGTGTGCATAGCTCTCTTTCTCTCTCTCTCTCTCTCTCTCTCTCTCTCTCTCTCTCTCTCTCTCTCTCTCTCTCTCTCTCTCTCTCTCTCTCTCTCTCTCTCTCTCTCTCTCTCTCTCTCTCTCTCTCTCTCTCTCTCTCTCTCTCTCTCTCTCTCTCTCTCTCTCTCTCTCTCTCTCTCTTTCTAGATTTCTCCGTTTCTCTCTCCCCCCCTCTCTCTCCCTCTCCCTTTTACCTCCCCCCTCTCTTTCCCTATCCCTCCCTCTACGACCTCTCTCTTTGCGCAAGACTACAACGCAAAAGGGGAATAAAACCCTACACAAGGCGATATTCACGTCTTAGGACCTTTCTTCCTTTGATCACTTTGCTCTTGTCTTGCCCTGTGATATCCTGTCTTTGAATGCCCTCTGATTAACTGCAGGAAGCCACGCGAGTTTCTATTAATCAGAGCCCGTGAATATGTATGTCGCTCGGCGTGTCCCTGTATAACGCGGTAGCTAAGGGGTGGCGAGATGATGAGCAAAATAAGGATGTAGGTAGATAGGTAGATAAGGGAATGTGTAGATGAATGGAGGAATAGAGAGAGGGGGGAAGATAGGTAATTTATGTAGTTCCTATTATTGTACGTTTCGATAAACATGTTGATGAGATAGAATGGAATTTAATACCTTATCAGGGACTCATCATCACCTGCACTACAGCCAGGCGCGAGACAGGACAGCTCCTCAAAGATGATTGATGAAAATGTGAATATTCTGTCCTCCGTGGTTAGTTCCTTCGCCGAAGCTCCTCTGCATAATTCAATTTCCCTCTTTAATCAATGTTCCCTCCAGACTCCCCTCGTGAGCCGCCCTCGTATAACCTGTCGCTCTTGAATAAAAGGAATTGAAGAAGGTCTAGAGAAGCTACTCGTCCATTGCTGCATCATCTTTGTTCACGATTTTCCGCCTCGGTTGCTGCTCGGCGCATTTTGCTATCCTCTGCAGATGTCATTTATTCCTTTTATTATTGTGTGCTTTTTTGTCTGACTCTTTTTTTTCCATGCTGTTATTGCTGCCTATTCATTTGCATTTTTCTTACTTTCTATTAAGGTGTTTTATTATCCTTTAGGTGTTTATTGCCTTGGTTCGACGCCGTGGCTCATTATCTCGTTTTGTTCCCCAAGTTCTATACGTCATATTAAATATTTTTAAGTATATATTTTTCTTATATATTCCTTCGCATCATTTCTCGCATATGGCTCCTCCGCATCTCTCACCTTGTCATATGTCTCTAAGCCTTCCCTTCACATATCTTTTCACGCTTTCCCCTCACACGCTACTAATCTCCCCCTTTCCCTCATATCCTTCCGTCACACCTCTTCCTGTATATCCCATCACGCACAACACTAGACACTCAACCCTCACACATTTCCCTCAAGTCTCACTCTTAAAGTAGTCAACGGTTCTTATTCCTTACGACTACCACTCACCCTTTCAGACTCTGCTCACTCTTCACCCTAATCCCCTTGCTTATTCTCACACTTTCCCCTCGCATCTGCCGACGTGCTCTCTCCCCTCACATATAATTATCCTTACAGGCGCGTCCTCATTTCTCCCCTTAACACCTCTCACGATTTCATTATTCATTAACTCTTTCCTCACACCATTCCCCTTTGCCTTACCCTATCTTTCCCCTCACACTACTGTCTGTCATCTTTATACACCTTTTAGGGAAGACTTGTTAACTGGAAGAGCGAGGTGTCCATCGGAACAGGTATTGTGGGAGGTCATATGTGCTAGTCATGTTTTTAGAAAAAGGGATACATATATGTATATGTATATGTATTATGAGAGTTGAGAGTGAGCGAGAGGTATAGTGAGAACGACTGCATGTGTGTGTGTGTGTGTGTGTGTGTGTGTGTGTGTGTGTGTGTGTGTGTGTGTGTGTGTGTGTGTGTGTGTGTGTGTGTGTGTGTGTGTGTAAAAATGAGAGAAAGAGAGCAAGAGAAATAAAAAAGAGATAGAGGTAGAGATAGATTTATCTGATTATCTTTCTATATTTTCATGTATGTATTTATATATATATAAATTTATAAATATATAAATATATGAATATGAATATATATATATATATATATATATATATATATATGTATATATATATATTATATATATATATATATATATAATATATATTATATATATATATAAATATAAAATATATATATGCATATATATATATCATATATATATATATATAGAGAGAGAGAGAGAGAGAGAGAGAGAGAGAGAGAGAGAGAGAGAGAGAGAGAGAGAGAAATAGAAAGAAAGAAAGAAAAAAAGAAAGCAAAAAATACCAGCCCAATCCCTCCCGCCCCCTACCAACCGTGCATCAACACTCCCTCTCTCCTGCACAGCTGATGCGTGACATTCCCAGTTCCCTTTCTAACAACTACACGTAATGCTGCAACACTGACCCGGAGCACAACGTCACTACATTGTTGAAAAAAAATCTCAAAATCTAATTTCATTTCATGATTATAATATTTTGATGATCGGATTACACAAATGAAAAAAAGAAGAAATAAACAAAAGATAGTAGTCTCAGTACAGTACAACAGACAGGACTCAGCTTACGAAATGACATTCCTCGCTGAATTATTTATGGCACTGCTGCATAACACCTCTTAATAACAATGCTATTTGTTACTTTAGGAAATGTCAGTGAAAGTTCATTCTCATTACCTCCGTTTCTGTCCTTGGCTTTTTACAGAGATTGTGATAACTCTATAAATACATTTTGTCGATCACCACACGCAATCGTTCGGGTTATTTCTAATCTTGAACTTTCTCTTTATGTTTTATTTTTTATTTTTTATATGATACATTGATTTATGTGTGTATTGCAAAGACGTATGCATATCTCTCTCTCTCTGTCTCTTTCTCTGTCTCTTTCTTTCTTTCTCTCTTTCTCTCTCTCTCTCTCTCTCTCTCTCTCTCTATCTATCTCTCTCTCTCTCTCTCTCTCTCTCTCTCTCTCTCTCTCTCTCTCTCTCTCTCTATCTATCTCTCTCTCTTTCTCTCTCTCTCTCTCTCTCTCTCTCTCTCTCTCTCTCTCTCTCTCTCTCTCTTTCTCTCTATCACACACACACACACAAACAAGCAAACAAACAAGCTAACAAACAAATAGCCCCCCCCCCACACACACACTGTCCCTCCTCCACGACACCCAAAATCCTTCACCTTCTCCACACATCCTCTTTTCATCCTAAAAGTGACCCTCCTGATCCTACGTTACCTCTTCCTCTTTCCCCAATCATCGAAGTTTATCTGCTCCTATCCTCCCTTCTTCTTTCTCTTGCTTTTTTTTTATATATATCCCTCTTTTTCCTCCTTCTCCATCTTTCTTTTCTTCTTCCTCCTTCTCCTTCCTTCTCTCCCTTACCCCCTCTTTTCCTTCTTCCCTCCTTCCACCCCTTCTTCCCTCATCCTCCTTCTATTCTTCCTTTCCTCTCTCTTCCCATTCTATCTTTTCTTCTCTCTATTCACTCTCTTTCTCCTCTTTCATCTCTTCTTTCTTCCTTTTTCGTCTCCATTATCTTCTCTCTCCTCCATTCCCCTTCTTCTATCGTCCCCCCCCATCTTCTTCCTCCGTCTCCTCTTCCTTCTATCAGATCCAATTCGAAAGTTAACTCTCTTCTAACTTCTCTTCTCTTCTTTTAATTTCTTTTAATTTTCTTCTATTCCCTGAACTTCGCCTGACTTTTCTTTTTCTTTATTATTATTATTTTTTCTTTCTCTCCCCTTTCTCTTAACTTCTCTTCTTCTGATTTGCTTTTCTCCTCCTCCCCTTTTTCATGGTCTCTCGTTTTCTCCTCCTCCCCTTTTTCTATGTTCTCTCCTTTTCCCTCCTCCCCTTTTTTATGTTCTCTCCTTTTCCCTCCCCTTCTCTTTCTTCTCATCCCCCCTCCCCCTCCCCCTCCCCTTCCCCCTCCCCCTAACCCCCTCGCTCCATCAGATCCGGGATGATATGGTGATTATAAACGAGTTAGGACAAAGGTTAACACTTTATCGAAGCTGGATTCTTGCCGATGGATTCCTGATTCTTTTCTCATATGTTTTTTTTTCATTTTGATTCTTTTCGTATCGATATATTGTTAAATTCACTGAGTATGTTACACTTTGATTAATTATCATGCGGCCGTTCTGGTATTCACACAAATTCATGTTTTTGGACACATACACACACATACACACACACACACACACACACACACACAATTACACATACACTAACACACACACAAACACACACTCATCACAAATACACACGAAAGATGTACATATATAAAGACATATAAAAAAACGTACTAAAATTTTTCGATATATATATTTTTTCAACCTGAAGAGGATAAGATCTTGATGGTCATTAAAGCAAGTGAAAGCTTAATGAGGATGCTGTTGAAGCTGCAGGTTAAGTGCATGTTAATTATTTCCTTGGGTTATAAAACTCCTCTTAACCAGCTTGTAAAGACTGACGAGGCGTTTCAGGGGGAGGGGAGGGGGGGAGGTGGGAAGGGGGAGGGGTGAGGGGAGGGAGGGGTGTGAAGGAGGAAGGGAAAAGAGGGAGGGGAGGGGGAAGAGGAGAGGAGGGGGAGGGGAAAGTGGGAAAGAAGGGGGTAAAGAGGTAGGGGAAGGGGTGGAAGGGGGAGGGGGAGGGGGTGGAAGGGGGAAAGGAAGGTGGGAGGGTGGGAGGGAGGAGGTGGAGGGGGATGGGGTATGGAGGGGAGGGAGAAGATGGAAAGAGGACTTGGAGCGGTACGGGAGGGGAGGGAGGAGATGGTAAGAGGAGGGTGAGGGGTTAGGGGGAAGGGTATGGGAGGGGAAGGGGGAGATGGGAAGGGGAGGGGAATGAGAGGGGAGGGGGTGATGGGAAGGGGAGGTTAAGGTTGAAAGGAGAGAGGGGTATGGGAAGGGAGGGGAAGATGGGAAGGGATGGGTGGGGAGGGATGGGTTGGATGAGTGATGGGGGGGGGGGGATTTAGAGGGGGGAGGGGAGAGGGGAAGTTGAGGAGGGAGAGGAGAGGGGTAGAATATGGCAGAGAGGGGACTGGGTAGCATAGCAGGGTAGGAGGTGATTAGAATGTTGAGCTATACTTTGCTTATTATTATTATTATCATCATTAATATTTTTATTATTATTATCATTACTTTCATTATTATTATTATTA
>NW_028234418.1:10551752-10556752 GCF_977035675.1 Penaeus japonicus
ATAATTAATCATTTATGTCCTAATGATGGCATTATTTTTGGCGGGATTATTGCGGTCAAAAGTTCTCGATTCTATCGCGGATAAAGAGGCTATTTTCATACTCATGTTTAATCAAAATTCCGCACCATATGCATTGCGCATTTGTCTCTCTGCTTGCCTCCTGTCCCTTTGTCCTGAGCAGCCTGTGTTCACAATCCTTTGTCCTGAGCACCACGTGTGTTGTCACAATTTAGGCGGGGCGGAATGGGTTTTCTCGAATATCGTCCTCTGTATTATTTAGTATTATGAGACTATATATTCTGTCTATCTCTCTCTCTCTCTCTTTCTCATCCCCTCCTTCCTACTCCCCCCCCCCCTCTGCTTTTCTCTTACCCACGTATGCCATCACCTGTCCACATGCTAATGAGCAAGAAAACGACTCATCTGCATGTGCAATTCCATATAAGACGTGCATGATCATGTTCGAGTAACAAAAAAAACAAAAAAAAAAAGAAAGAAAGATAATCATAATGATAATAAGGCGCGCTTTCATTATCTTATTGATCTCTTTTTTTTAGCCTCTGCATGCCGGATGATAGAGTGTTTTTTTTTTCGCTCGGGGAGTGATAATTGCCTTTCTACAGGAATATGATATGATATCACATGATCAATATCTTTGTTAATGCTTTTTAATTGTTTCCTTATTTTCATTATATTATTCCTAATTGATAACAAGATTGATGGTGATGATGATCATAATGATAATTATGTCCTGAGTGTTGATAATGGGAATGATAATTGATAATCATCTTAAAAAAACAACACTATCAACAAAAGTATTGTCAATAATCAGTAGCATTACCTATATTACTTAAATAACAACTCGACCCGCTGCGAATAACAAAACAACAGTAATCACATGATTATTACCACTATTATCATATTCATCAACGCTATTCCCATTATCATTATCAATATCATTATCATTCATATCTCCATAACCTGCTTTCTATCTTTATTGTTCTTTCTATATTTATTGTTCCAAGGGCACAGAAAACAAAAGTTAGTAATCTTTATTGAGATCACCAGAGCAGTTCCTCGATTTTATTTGAACCCGTCAATCAAAGCCTTATTAAAATAAGAGCTATGCATTGTTATGATGAAGATATTATTCCGTGATATTTTCCGTGGGTGAGAGAATGAAGTGGGGAGGGGGGGTGAGAGAAGGGGGTTAATATGGGGTGAGAGAAGGGGTTTGGGTGGAGGGGTGGGGGTTAGAGAAGAGGGTGGGGTGGGGGGATGATAGAAAGGGGTGGGGTTGGGGGTGATAGAAGGGGGTGAGGTGGGGTGATAGAAGGGGGTGGGGTGGGGGCATGATAGAAGAGGGTGGGGTGGGGGTGGGGGTTAGAGAAGCGGGTAGGGTTGGATGGGGGTTAGAATAGTGGGTGGGGGTTGGGTAGGGGGTGGAGAGGTAATCATGATGGTGGCGAGAAAGTTCAAAGGTAACCGTCCTCGCCATGATCTTGTTATGAATATGCGGCGAGTGATACGTGCGACGCTGCGGGTTGAAACAGGCTTCTCCTCAGGTAGGAGCACCATGAAGAATACTCCTTTGTTTCTCCTGGGATGGGAATGTCAATAATGATTCCTTTTGGTATTGAATCAGTCATTATAAGTGACATACATACATTCACGCAGCCACCCCATAAACACATACACACAGACACACACAGTCACCCATCCACACACACACACACACACGCACAGCCACTCTCAAAAACACACGTACACAGTCACCTATTCACAAACAAACACACACACACACACACATCAACACACACTTGTAACCAATATCATTCCACAGCTGCTTATTGATACGTTTTCATCTTTGAGGGAATGACCCTCACTTCAGTCCGAAGAATTATGTCTGTTTGTCATACACACTTTTTAACCCTATGCCGCCAGATGCTCCATTTGTATAATACACTTACAGATTCTTCTTCGTCTGTAGGAACCATTCATGTCTTATACTTACGAGGCTTACGTCACACAGGGTCTTATACTTACGAGGCTCTTCCTGAAGACACTGAGAGGAAGTTACGGTCACGTTCCCGATCCATTCTTTTGTGCATGACTGCCCATCTCAGTGTTACACATACTGCATTGTGTGATACTTGCACAAGTCATTTCCTCGAATATCCTGGGTGGTCATACACAGGTCTTTGAACCCAAGGTATTGCTACATATAAACATGGTCTGCAGAAGATCTCTTCAAGCTTCATATGTACAGCTCTATGCTTATCCGGACTGAATGACGTCACAAAAGATCATGGCAATCTCACCACCCAAGCCCTGCAGATAGTCCCCCTCCTTGGTACAGGATATAAGGCCAGCCGTTGCAAACCAAGTAGTGAGGGAGGATCTTAAGATTCCTCTCGAGCCTGCAACCCATATACGAAGACCGTGGTTGGTAAACCGCTTGAGAGACACAGAGAGACACAGCGCAAAGAGCTCATTAATGCAATTGATGCTGCATCCCCTTGGGCTCTGAATCAATATATACATCGCCTTGTATCACAACCATAGCATGTGCTAAGTCCTCTGCAGAGAGAATATTTCCTGAATACTCATAGTAGTCAATCAGGTTAGCATCAACAGCAGGGTTACTGATTACTAGGAGTATTCATGAGACTCCCTTAATAGGCGGTTACTCTTCTGGTAATACTTTGCCCAACTTCCCTTCCTCCGGTTGGGTATTCTCAGGAAGTGCGATGACGGTCACCATGATCATGATAATGATAATGATAACAATAATGATAATAGTAATAGTGATAACAGTAATGATAATAATAATGAAATGATGATAATGATAGAAGTGATGCTTATAGTAATGAGGATAATAATCATGATAATATTGATGACAATAATCATGATAATATTGATAACAATGATAATGATAATAATGATAATGATAGCAATGATAATTTTAATAATGATAATAATGATAAGAATAATGATGATAATAACAGTAATAATATTGATAATAATAATGATAAGAATGATAACAATAACAACAACAGCAATGATATTGATAACAGTAATAATGATATTGCTGATAATAATGATAATAATCATGGTAGCATTATTATTAATAATTGTAATGATAATGATGATGATAATGGTAGTAATAATGATAATAATGATAATAACAGTGATAATAATAATAGCAATAGCAACAATAATAATGATAATGATAAGGAAGATAACAAGAACAACAACAACAACAATGATAATATTAATAGTAATAATAATGATCACAATAACAACGATAATAACAGCAATGATACCATCCAATACTAACCCTAATGACAATCAAATCAAAAGCTAATCAATCTCCTTAGTGACGACACAGAAGAGCCTTAGGAACGGACCGCTGCAACAGAAGAGGATCCGCGAGATGTGTTGCAAGTGGGCTTTCCTTGACACAGTTGTTGCCACTTTGGGTTGTCTTGGCGAAAGGAGAGGATTGCTTGCCTCTTTGCGAGATTTATTAAGTGTATGACTGATTATGATTCTTTTGATAATTATGATACAAATATGACAGTAATGATACTGATGATGGTACTGTTATTGCGTCTTATTATTTTTTGTTAACAGTATGATTATCATTGGTGTTATGATTATTTTTTTGTGTGTCTATTATCATTCGGATTGATATAAGCAACATGATTATTATCATTGCCTTCAGTGTCATTCACAGTGAGTTTTATCATACTCACTCATGAATCTCATCAGAAATTCAATTAATTTGCTTCAGGAAAATGACAATCATGAGGCTTTAACCGACGCGACGGTCCGATTTGCATAAGTATCAATATAATACTATCCTCATTAACATTTCCCACTAGATTCAATATTCTCATCTGGCATTATAATACAACCGACCCTGTCATCATTGTCATCCTTATCAGATATATTATATATTTTTTTCTCTTTTTTTCTTCACCCTAACAAATTCCTTCTCGACATCCGCTCTTTCTCCCTTCCACCCACCCTTTTTGGGGGGATCGGATGATTTTCATTTTTCCATTCATTTCGACCCTTCATTCTGGCTCATCATCTTCCACCTGGCCTTCGCTCCTTACACGGCAGGTGAGGGCAAAGCAAGTGGTCGGGATGGGATGCGTTTGTACGTGTCCTTGCTGCCGTTCGGGAAAAAGGCCTTGGACATAGAAAACGGGGGTGTTAATGATTGTTTTTTTTGTTTTTTTTATTTTTTTTTATTTATTTATCTTTTTTAGGTATCAATCTTCTTTTCTATTCCTCCTCAAATCAGCAAAAAGAAAAAAAAAGAAAAAAAAAGAGAGAGATCATGACGGAAAAGAAATATGTAGGAGAATTTTATGTTTCATTCTTTTTCTTTTCTTTTTTTCCTTCACAGGCCGTCATTTTCTCCGGATTACCTATACAGTCTTGATATTTTTTATTCAATAAATCTCTCTTCTCCTAGAAATACAATAGTAATTTTCCTACATCAACACACGGTAAGGCCAAGAGTCAACGTAATTTGATTTCTTAAGATTATCGTTGAAAATCAGTGTTGTTTAGTTTGTGATTTTGAATAGGTCTTTGCATCGATCGAGGATTTCAGATTGGCGGGTACAGACGATGTAAAGTCGATATATAAGGAAACGACATTTTTTTTTTTGAACAGCGAGGGAGAAGATAAATGAATATACACAGTGCAAAAGAAAGAAAGAAAGAAAAAAAAAAAACAGCGATATACATACATACATATATATATATATATATATATATATATATATATATATATATATATATTCACACACACACACACACACACACACACAACATATATATATACATATTATATATATATATATATATATATATATATATATATATATATATATATATATATATATATATATAATATATATATATATATATATATATATATATATATATAAGA
Source organism: Penaeus japonicus (assembly GCF_977035675.1). NCBI lineage: Eukaryota > Metazoa > Arthropoda > Malacostraca > Decapoda > Penaeidae > Penaeus > Penaeus japonicus. The sequence goes on from NW_028234418.1 coordinate 10,556,725, forward strand.
ATATATACATATAAGTATAGGTAAAAGA
>NW_028234418.1:10561752-10564252 GCF_977035675.1 Penaeus japonicus
TCTTGCAAGCTGAGGGTGAGGGAAGGCCAAGGTCTTTCCTCAGACGGTCCAATTTCTCGGCTGCAATATTCATTTCTCGGTCTTTGTTTGTTTGTTTGTTCGTTTGTTTGGTACTTTCTCTGGCTCTCTCTGCCCGTCTGTGGGGTGGTGTGTGTGTGTGTGTGTGTGTGTGTGTGTGTGTGTGTGTGTGTGTGTGTGTGTGTGTTCTGGAGGTCTGTTTGTGTGTGTGTATCTCTATCTTCCTCTCTGTCTGTCTATTTATCTCTATCCTTATATCCCTCTCCATCTCTCTCCCTCTCTCTCTCTCTCTCTCACACTCTCTCTCTCACTCTCTCTCTCTCTCTTCCTTCCTTCCTTTCTCTCTCTCTCTCTCTCTCTCTCTCTCTCTCTCTCTCTCTCTCTCTCTCTCTCTGTCTATCTGCCTATCTATCTCTGTCTTTCTATCTATCTTTATCTCTATCGCCCTCTCCATCTCCCTCTCCTTCTATCTATCTATCTATTTATCTCTATCTCTAACTCCTCCCCTCCCCTCATCTCTCTCATTCTCTCTCTCTCTCTCTCTCTCTCTCTCTCTCTCTCTCTCTCTCTCTCTCTCTCTCTCTCTCTCTCTCTCTCTCTCTCTCTCTCTCTCTCTCTCTCTCTCTCTCTCTCTCTCTCTCTCTCTCTCTCTCTCTCTCTCACCGGAACAGAAAGAGCACAAATCCCAGCCACAGGGAACAAGGCCGGGCAGCTGAACTAGGTCTCACACGTGCGCACAGAAACCATAAATTTGCGCATAACCAAGAATTTGCCAAGTTTGTGAGAGAGAAAGTTCAAAAGAAAGAAAGGAAGAAAATAAAGAAACGCAAAGATAGGGAAGCCTTGTCAGGAGGAAAACGGACGAAGGTATAAATTATGATAAATGTGATAACAAGGAGAATCCTGGAAGGAAAGGATAGACTGAGTGAGAGGGAACAACCGTATGTAATATTGGATAAGATAGGATATATTGTGAGGAATTACGGGTTTTTGTTCTTTCTGCAACGATATAAATAGAAGGAAAATCATTGTGTAAAAGAGTGGTAGCGACGATAATAATAACAGCTACAAATAAACAGCAACAAAGCAGTAATAACAATAGCAATATCAACAGCTCTAAAAAAACAAAACTATAACAACGATAACAACAACCACATAATTTCCAACTACATATCAGATGCAACAACTCTAAGGAACAAATAAAACAAACCACATAAGAAAGAACAAACAAGAGAAAAAAAAGAAAAGAAATAACACTAAAGAGAACATCTCAGAGTGGATTACACGCCTTGTCATGTGAACGGCGTCTTCACAGTTAAGGAGCCTGAGGGTAAAGATATCAGATCTATTGAAGAAGTCTGGCCTCATAAATTCAGAATGCGCCCTAACAGAGACAACTTTCTTCTTCGTTGACTGAGAAAGATTTTTTTTTTTTTTTTTTTTTTTTTTTTGTGTTGAGTTATTTTCTTCGACGTTGTTCTTTTGTGGATATTGTCAATGCTTTCCGTTTTTTTTCTTGTTTAGCTTTCTTATTCTCCGGATGTTTGTTTGAATGCATGGTTTGTCTGTCTGTTCGTTTGTCTGTCTGTCGGTATATACTCTATGTATATATGCATCTATGTATGCATGTAAAGCATCCATATTTATTTAATTTTTCGTTTTCTGACCATCTCTTTCTCTCTCTCTCTCACTCTCTCTCTCTCTTTCTCTCTCCCTCTCTCTCCCTCTCTTTCTCTCTCTCTTACTCCTTTTTTTTACCGTTCTAATATCTCTTTTCCTGCCTCCACTTACTTCCTTGTGCATGAGAGTGAAAATATGCCGGCGCGTTGCCTCGTCGAAGCAAGAAATGGCGAGCGCACCTGTGATGTAGAATCTTAAACTATGCATTCGCTCGCTCGCTACTTCACCGTCTCTTTCTCCCACAGACAGATGGCGAGACAGATGGTTCCCCTTCACCGTTTTCTCGAGGCGTGAGTCACCTTTTCGTCGAGTCATGAGTCACCGGGAGGCACTATTAACACTGTCCTCACTCAGGCACCACCTTAACATAATGTCTACTCACTCTATACTCATCTTGTCTCTTCTGTTGGATAACTGTGTTTGTCTTTTTTTTTATCAGTCAGAATGTGGAATGTGATGTGTCTTTTATGTCTTTTATTTACATGTAGCTTTTTTGTAATGCAAGTCATGCAATCGGAATGATTCCCTTCAAAAATCTCTTTTTTTATATGTTATTAACGAAAGGAAAGAAAAAAGATACATTTAGCAAACAAAGAAAAATCTTTTTCTTTTAAATAAGAAACTTGAATGCATGTTAACATTCCCACCCATTTCCTCTATTTCGTGCGATGTAAACACTGTCATTTATGGCGCAAATAATCATGCAAAAATGAAAAGTGTGGAGAAGAATGACACCAAATTACTTGTCAACTAGAATCTTACTCTGCATCAGGACAAGTTAATAATAGGTCGAAATAAAGTA
>NW_028234418.1:10574252-10576752 GCF_977035675.1 Penaeus japonicus
GACACCGTCTCTGGTCATACAAAACCACAGGTTACTTATACAGAATCATGTTAGGTTTGTTCACATCCCTTTTTTCTTCTTCTCCTATCCCCTTTTTTGAACACAGTTATTGATGAGGGTCCAAAAGACAGGTGCCTTTGAAGATTATGTTATTTTTTCAACACTTAAAGAAGGTGTTTAGATTTTTAGAATGTTTGGATATTTGGATAATGAAAAGGCGGATAAGAACCCAAACCACCAATCTTTTCTTTGCTTGAAGGATCATGGGTGAAAGTGCTTGCTTATGTAATAGGTCTTTCGTCTTCATTGTGACATTAACGAAAACAAGTAAGGATAATAATCGACATAAGCATAACAGGTGTAAAAGTAATAGTAGTAGTAATCATTATCATTATTATTATTATCATTATCATTATTATTTACGGAAGTAGTAATTGTAGTAGTAGCGGCAATAGCAGCAACAGCATTATTATTATCCTTTTTACTATTATTTTAGTAGTAGTAGTAACAACAATGATAAGGATGATGATGATAATGATGGAAATTGTAATAGCATTGATACTACTAATGTCAGTAGAAAGGATAAAGGTGACAACAACAAAACCAGTAATGATAATGATAATGAAGATGATGATAATGATGATAATAATAATAAGAAGAATGATAACAATAATAATGATAATAATTATGATAATAGTAACATCAATAATGATAATACTAGTAACAACAATAATGATGATAATGATAATACTAACAATAATGATAGTAATAATAATAATGATAGTAGTAATAGTAGCAGTAACAATAATGAAGATAATAGCATTAACAAGTGCAACAACAATGCTGCTGCTGCTGATGATGATGATAATGAAAATAATGATAACGATAATGACAAGGAAATGACAAAGATAACGATAACAATAATGGTAAGGATAATAACAACATGCTAAGAATAATATCAACAAAGACATCAAGAGCAACAGCAACAGCAACACCAGAAAGAAAACAACACCACAACAGCCATCGTCTGTAACGAAGGTCGAGCGAAATCCTTCCACGGACCATCCGAGAGACAGAAGGGAGTAAGGCTCCACCGCAGCGGGAAAAGGGATCGGAAGTGAATGATTTGATGCAAATAAGGGTAATGGAGCGTGTGTGGCCAGGATACAAGGACGTGTGCGATCATCCAACTCTTCAGATCTGGAGGGAACAGCGGTCTACTCACAGCATCTGTGTGAAGTAATGAGTAAAAGGTCTTTTCCTTGTTTTATTTTTTTTTTTATTGTTATTACTATTCCTCGAGGATAGGTGTTTGTTAGGTTGGGTTATTGTGGAGTGTGGATTTTGGAGGGGGGGAGGGGGTGTTATGTGATTTTTTAAGGTGTGATGGTGGGGGTGATGGGTGTTTGTTGGTATGATATATTTTCTTGTTATTTACCTCTCTTCATTTGGTTTCCTTTTCTTTCCCCCTTTGTATGCCTATCAGATCGATTAAGCTTCCCTATCCTTCTACCCACTTTACTTTTCTCTCTCCTTTCCGTGCCCTGTTCCTTTGTCTTTCCTTTCGCTCTCTCTCTCTCTCTCTATCTATCTATCTATCTTTCCCCTGTCTTTGTCTCTCATTCACACACACACACACACACACACATAATCACACTTCCATCGACCTCCACTCAACTCATATTTTCCTATGACTTGCCACTCTGACTTACAAGACCCCCTCCCCCCAACCCATCCCCCCATCCCCCCCATACGAACATCTCATTCGACATGACGCAATATGACTTCCAATCCCGCAGCAGTCCCCTCAAAGCAGCCGGGATTTGTCGTCTCGCAAAATCCCCCATTGGCCACCAGGGGGATTTATTAAAGGAAGAACCATCACACACGCCGGAGTTACAGGAAGGTTCTTGATGCAAATGTTAGCTGATCAATCTTCTCCGCCGCTGGAGGGCTGGACGATTGCGTCGGGGAGGAGGAGGGGGAGGAGGAGGAGGAGGAGGAGGAGGAGGAGGAGGAGGAGGAGGAGGAGGAGGAGGAGGAGGAGGAGGAGGAGGAGGAGGAGGAGGAGGAGGAGGAGGAGGAGGAGGAGGAGGAGGATGGTGAGGAGAAGGAGGAAAAGGAGGAAGAAGAAGATGAAGAAGAAGAAGAAGAAGGATAATAATAATGATAATAATAATAATAAGAAGAAAGAGACGAGGAAGATGAAAAATAGAAAAAAAAAAAAAAAACGAACATCAAAAAGAACTAGAAGAACAAGAAGAGGTAGGAGGAGGAGGAGGAAGAACAGCATCATCAGGAGGGGAAGACTAGGAAAGAGAGGGGAGCATCGGGGGGATGGATGGTGCCATGTGGAAGTGAAGGAGCCGAAGAAGGGAGGGAGGGGGAAGTTGATGGAAGATCGGAGGCGAGGGCAGAGGGTAGGAGGAAAGTGTGAGAGAAAGGGTAATGGGATGGAAGGGAATATGATGGAATGTGAGTGTATGTATGTATGTATGTA
>NW_028234418.1:10581752-10594252 GCF_977035675.1 Penaeus japonicus
GCGCGGATGTTGTTGGGTGTCCTTTGATGTTGTTCGTATACTCTCTGCACTGGATTATTCCTTTTCTCGCAGATTTTCAGAAGGGTTTGGTGATGTTACTTCCGCATGTAAATGGTCGGGTTAGTTTCAGCTAATGCACTTTCTCTCCGTCCTTAATCTTTATAGGTCTTATTTCTTTCTCTATCTCTTTCTCCACACACGCTCACACACTTACACAGCGGGGAAAATGTTAGTATAGGAACACTGTAATTGGAGCTTACGTATGGTACGAACAGTATCTTTTCGTACTATGATTTGTGAAGTTTTTTTTTCCTTAATGTACCGTTCGGTAGACCAGTCTAATTCTCCAGTATGTACCTTCAGTTTATGAAGTTCATAAAGCTTATACCCGGAGCTTGGAGATTTGCTTAAAGGTCAGGTCTGTACATCAATATTTAATCAGATGACACGATTATCATATCCTTTGATAACAATCTCAGATGCTCAGCTCTTCTGCTCAAAAAACGACCTATCTATAACATCTACTTTACGATCGTCACCAAAACGAGCACATAAACGCTCACTCCAGTATGGAATGACATCAACACTGATTATAGAAAACGTTTTTTTCGAAAGAGTGCCGGGAAATCCAGGCGTGGTTATCCAGAATGTGGGTCTAGCGGTCACGACCCTTCGCCGCTCTGTCTGTCTTACACGGAGACGCTCGCTATATTTGGTGCAAGAGAAAAGGGGTTATCTGATTGGCCGTGCTAGCCATCACAAGGTCCCAGTTTTATCGCATCGATAGTATAGCTCTCCGTAAGAGATTTCTGGACGACCCTCCGATGCGCCTCTTGGCTGATTACCTCTGGTGCAACTGCGGGAGAACAGCTGTGGCGAAGGATACTCTGTTGGGATTTCCTTTACTAGGTGTCTCGCACGTTGGCGTCGCAGGGATCGTCATATTACTCACTTCGATGTCCTACGTATAACTGATAACATGAATCCTCCCTATATACTGCATTTGCCCTGTAAGCATTAAACATTTAACATATACACCGTACATTTCTCAAGTCTTCCCGATGTTCAGGTTAGTACGCCCTTTCTCACCCACTCTCCTTCGCCTTTCCCCCCTCCTCGGCCACGCCCACCACCGCTATGGTGTGGCAAGGCAGGCGGACGGGCGGGGTCAGCGAGGCGTGGTGACTGGCTTGTGTTACGGTCATGCGGAGAAAGAAGAAACAAAATCTCGGCCGTGAGAGCGTGGGAACCTGCAGGCCGCCTCCCCTGCAAGACGAGGTCACGCCGGTTCGACCACATCTGCAACACTGCAACACGAGGTCACGCCAGCCCAGCCACGCCTGGAAAATTGCAAGGCAGTGTCGTGCTGGCATTAGCGTTTGGTCATGATGGTACCAGCATACATGCACATTAGCGGGGGAATCGGCTCTACAAACGCGAAGTAACGAGGCCATGGCAGTGCAACCGCCCATTGTAACATTAGATCACGCATGCACTATCATCTCTGCAAAAAGGGAAACAAAGATTACATCCGGATAATTACATCTACAAAACAAACCATTGTCAAATATGCTTGGCGATAAAGACATTACGAAAATAATAGTAATCATTCTCCACTACATAAAAACACACGAAATTATCCCTCACGCACACAATCAACTCAAGCATACACTGTCGTTAAAACATTGCATAATTCCTTTCGGAGGAGACGACAATGGTCGAAATCATGCATTATGCAAAGGGTCACGCCGACCTCCTGCAGGGGCGTGAAACATGCCTGCCATCCGACCCCCTCTCCCTCCACCCTACCCCCTCTTCCCTCGCCCTACCCCCTCCTCCACTTACCACCACCCGAACCCCTTCTCCGCTTCCCTCTACCCTACTCCCCTCCCTCACTCCATTCCACCCTACCCACTCCTCCATTCCCTCCGCCCTACCCCTTCCTGCACTCTCCTCCACCCTAACCACCCCCTCTCTCTTCCGCCCTGACCTCCCTCCCCTACACCCTTTCCCCTCCCCCTCTGCCCTTCCCCTCCCCCCTCTGCCTTAGCCCCTTCCCCCCTTCTCCTCCCTCCCGCCTCTGCCCTTCCCCTTCCCTCCCAACTCCTCCCTCCCCCTTCAGCCCCAGCCCCTCCCCCCCAACTCCTCCCTCCCACCTCCCCATGCCCGACAGACGCCCAACACCCGCCCCGATATCGCCGTTCATTAAAACCCGACACGAACAGCATCATGCTCGGCGCGACGGTTAGTGAATCAAAGCGATATGTCAACTTATCTGGACTCTTTTTTTTAGGTCGTTTTTCTTTCTTATTGAACCACTTGTTGCATGCATGTTGGAATTTATAATCAGCATCCTTCTATATTTAACTTCTTATATTATCAATCTCTCTCTCTCTCTCTCTCTCTCTCTCTCTCTCTCTCTTTCTCTCTCTCTCTCTCGCTCTCGCTCTCTCTCTCTCTCTAAGTCAAAGCCTCTCTCTCTCTATCTCTCTTTATCTCTCTCTCTCAAAGTCTAAGTCAAAGTCAAAGACAAAGTCTCTCTCTCTCTCTCTCTCTCTCTCTCTCTCTCTCTCTCTCTCTCTCTCTCTCAGAAATGTCCCTGGTGATCCTGTTCTACGATTGTTCCGACTCATTTATGAAAAGGGTGTGCTACCAATATCCTGGACGCAGAGTATTATAACACCAATACCAAAGACAAATAATCCAGGGGAATACAGACCGATTTCCTTAACTAGTTGCCTTTGTAAAACTTTTGAAAGAGTCATACTAAATCGGCTATTATTTAGAATTAAAGATAAAATATCGCCAGCTCTTTATGGATTCATGCCAGACAAGAGTGTTCAAAATTGTATAACAACATTTCTATCAATTCTTGGAGGTAATGGGTTCATATTTTTACTGGATTTGAAGTCTGCATTTGATACAGTTAATAGGCAAATAATCCCACACGAACTAGCCCTGATGGGAATCGGGGGGTCGTATATTACAGTGGATCAATGGATACTTCAGAATAGGAATCAGCCGTAGTGTTTCAAAGGCTATAAGAGCGAACAGAAGGTCATGTCGCTCGGCACCCCCAAGGGAGTCTAAGCCTCTGTTATTTAACGTATTGGTAATCCCTTATCAGACGTTTTAAACAACAAGCCAATGCCACGATCATAAGCTATGCTGATGATATACTGATTCATGCTAGAAATTATCAAGACTGTTTATGTGCACTGCAGACAATATCGACGGTCTGCAATGAACTAGGATTGATTATTTCAATAGATAAGACCAAGGTATATAGTCACAATGTAAAAGATCGAGATAAACAGTTCACTATAGATAGTGATAGTATAGCTCAGGTTGAATCATTTCGATATCTCGGAGTAAATATTCCACATACGGCTGAAGATGTTGAGGTGATCAATCAAAAATGTAAGAGTAGACTAGCTGCCCTACGAGCAGTTGCTGGCAATAATGTAACTTCGGGGGCAAACATACGAATTGTAAGAATGATGTATACAGCTTACATAAGACCCCTCATTGATTATGCTGCACCTGCTCTAATAACACAGCCATCCCGAACAATTAGAAGGCTAGAAGTAATGCAAAATGTGGCAATGAGGATAATCCTGGGATGTCCAAATACTACTAAGTCTTAAACATGAGGAAAGAACTCGGATTGCCAAGCATTACTGATAGATTCACAGAAATCAACACAATGACAGCAATAAAATTATTAAGATCGTCAGATGACAGTATAGCCAAGGAATCTTTGTTAAATTGCCTTTCCACGGGGCGCCACAGATCTGCTTGGGTCAAGAAAACATGCTCAGAGCTTCGAAACCATGATATGATAGAGTTCTGCAAAGGCATCCCTCAAAAACATTCTGTTCCGCCATGGGAGATAAAGCACTTCGACATCATCAAAGCAAGTGTCTCCAAAAAAACAAATTGAAAACAACGCTCACCTGAAAGCTAAATTAAGAAAGGACATTCTGAAGCAAATTCACGAGATTAAGCAAGAGTATGAGATAAAACAGCTTATCTTCACTGATGGGTCGGTAATTCCAGACACAGGTTCAGCCGCATGCGCTGCAATCGTATGCGATGCCACTGGAAGGATTAGCGATGTTGGTTTCAGACTCAACAACTGGGCGTCCATCCTGCAGGCAGAACTGTTTGCTTTACTTGTTGCTCTTAAGATAGCCGATCGCACGGGGGATAGTACTCTCATCATTACAGACTCCCTCTCCTCACTTCATGCTCTAAACTCATACAGAAATGATAACACAGGACTCGTGTCAACAGCGAGGCATAGGTTGAACAGATTGTTTCTGAAGGATGTAACCACTAAAATATTGTGGGTACCATCACACATAAATCTAGAGTTACACGATATGGCTGATGCTCTATCTAGATCATACAGTCATATGGATACTATTGAGTATGACATTGGTGTAACAACTGAGCATGTACGTAAGATCATAAAGAAAAAGCTCTCCACTCAGGCTGAAACTGAGAGAAATGCTGAGCAAGACACAAGCAGATCAATCATTCACCATAATGCTATGTCCAAGACAAAGCATATCTACGGCAGTACAAACAGAGTTACGAGACAGCTTGATGTAGTGACCGCAAGGTTACGGCTTGGCTACAAATATTACTGGGAGTATAGTGTTTCAAACAATGCTGGGGGGACTGAATGCAAGTTGTGCAGTCAGCCCTATTCACACACCCTTGACCACTATGTAATGATATGTCCTCTAATTGAAGAATTTCGTGAAAGGATTGAACGTAAAACATTGTACAGTATTGCAACATCCTTTATAGAGGACGGCATTTTATCAGATATACTACGTAAACACAAAGACTTTGCCTGTAATAGATAAAATTGCAAGGCCTCTCTAGAGTGATATACATGCACTACTATGTCTTATGTATAGCTTTGCCCTAGCTTATTGATTGACAGGGTCACAGTAATATCTGTTTTACCAACAATGTAAGTCTCAGAAACTAATATGAACTGTACAAATAATTTAGGCATAGTTCCTATGCCTATTCATGTGTATACAATGTATATAGTATGAATAAACATATCAAAATCAAATCAAATCTCTCTCTCTCTCTCTCTCTCAAAGTCAAAGTCAAAGTCAAAGTCAAAGTCTCTCTCCCCCCCCCCCCCTCTCTCTCTCTCTCTCTCTCTCTCCCTTCACATTCATATAGCGAGAAAGTTACGTTGCTCATATAGGCTCACATAAGTTCCCCCGAGGGTCTGGAAGAGCATACCTAATTCAGCCTTTGTGTACTCCATCATTAAGGCCGATATTCAAATGAAGCTATTTTACCAAAGGCCCTCAACTGGCGCGGTATCATCACCACTCAAAACGTGTCAGTGTCATGTTCCGCCGATGCTCGCTCCGTCTCCTGTTATCTAAGATTAAATTAATTCGGGCGGATTCCGAGTAAGCTAAAAGGGGGCTCTTTATAACAGGGTGGAGGGGCGTGGACTGGTTCCTTTATCATCATTTGTCAATGAGTATGTGTCTCTCTGCGCACGCATGATTGAGAATGTCGTAGGGTCTAGTGTCTTCGGTGATATGAATAAGATAAAAAACAAATATAGAAAGAAAGCAATTCATAAACAAAATAAGTCAAGAAGAAGAAGAAGAAAAAAACAAAAAAACGGAAGATTGAAAAAAAAGGAAAAAAAAGATTTAAGAATCAAGATTTCTCAAAGTTATTCGGAACATTTGTATTCTCAGATATTAAACACACCCTGTCAAGCTGAGCTATATATCAAATGTTGGGGAAAAAAAGGAAACGAGATTCTGGCAACTGGCAACTTCATAATTTTCTCCCAATAGTTTATGTCGACAGCTGAGAACGTCTTCATGGGAAAGATCTTGAATTTGTCTTTTTTTTCATTTTATTATCATCGGCACGTTGCTTCTTTTAATATATTTTTTTTGTCATTACAGTGTCGGTAATGATAGTAATGATAATGATAATGGTAATGATAATGATAATAACAATATCAAAAGACAACTACAATATTATTTAGCCCAACAACAATAGCAACAACAACAATCATTATTATAACCATCATTATTGCAATAGTCATCAGTATTGTTGGCGTCAACATTATTATCATTATTACTCGAAATATCACTATTTTTTTTCAATTATTGCAAACACATACACACACTGATGATAAAAAGGCACTCCACATTTTCATATCAGTAAAATATCATCAGACAAGAATTTCTATTTTGATTAAACAGCTGATCACATGCAGCTGGAAGAGATGCAGTGTAGCTACAAATTCAAACACACAAAAGAAAATAATCAACACAATATATTCTCGCTTGGAAAAATAAGTCAGCCATAAAATTCGATCAGTTGTGGTACCTCAATTCCTCCATTTATTTGCATTGACGGGTTTCCTATATTCATTTATCTGCTTCTAGTATATCGGATTTAAGGCATTTGGCCCAGTCGGCTATGGAGATTTATTTCAATCGATGGCATTTTGAGGATAATGAATGATCAAGTATCGTATCGTATTTTTTTTATTTTATTTTGTTCAGTATGTTTTTTTTTCTTCTTCGCCATCTCCTTTTTCTTCTTCTTCTTCTTCCCTTTCTTCTTTTTTCTTTTCCTTCTCTTTCTTCTTTTTTCTTTTCCTTCTCCTTCTTCTTCGTCTTTGTCTTCTTCTCTTCCTCGTCTTCTTATAATCATCGTGATGATTCTCCCTGCTCTCTTTTCTCTTGACTTGGGTTCGTATCTTTCGGTTATCGTCTCCTAAGAATCCCCACTTTGGAACGATGTTCTGGTACAAGGCCAAATTCAGATGAACAGAAATAGTCTTCTTGGAAAATGGTTAATATCCTCTTACTGCTACATGTAGGAAATCGTGTGTTTTCCTCGTCTGTATCGGAGGATGAGAGATTACAGGTCAGTGGTATTAGTAGCAGGCTTACGTGGTTGTTTTGTGGAGACTTTCAATGACTGCTTCTGTTGTTGTTTTTTCTCGGTGTTTTATTTAAATTTTCAAATTGTATATACTTTGCCTAAAAAGGGTTTCGGTTTCGGTGTGTTGCGTCTCAATAATGTATTTGCTAGCACACACACACACACACACAAACGCACACACACACACACACACACACACACACACACACACACACACACACACGAACACACACTCACGCATGCACACACACACACACACACACACACACACACACACGCATACACACACACACACACGCACGCACACGCACGCACACACACACGCACGCACGCACGCACATGCACACACACATTCGTAAACACTAAGACTCGCAAACGTAAGCACAATGAAGAACACGCCTTGTCATATACTGTATTAACAACAACACGACCGTACATTCATCGCTGTACGCTCAGGAAACCGGATAATTACCATATAGCTTACATCAACAGCCACATTTGCAACAGTAGCGCACTCTCTGCATTGCAACAGCGCAATGGATCACACAACAACAGCCGCAGCAGGAATGTACTTATGATCTTAGAAAGCGAAAAATCTCACAGACTCAGCTCACAGTCCGAGCACATAGATTCAACTCAAGGCCTTAGCTCACACACGCAACCCTCAGATTCATCTCACAGTCCAAACACACAGACTCACCTCACAGACCCAACGCACACAAGCAACAAACAGACTCAACCTCACAGTCCCATCTCACAGACCCAGCTCACAGACTCCGCTCACACCGGGCCCCGAGGATTCACGAAGAACCCCTCGGGACTCACGCACGAGGGTCAATGACCTCGCTGCCCTTCGACCTCCTGACCTCCTCCTCCTCCTTCTCCTCCTCGCTCTCGACCCCTTAGTGCCGCCAGCGCCATCTTCAGCGGTGTGGGTCACGACCGATCTTCACCCGCGGAGAACATTTAGAATGGTTTTATTTATGGAAGGGTCTGTGAGGCATGTGAAAGTATGTTCATTCTGATAACGAGGATGATTTTAAAAACTTTATATTTTGATATCGACGAAGATGAAGAGAAATGTACTGATAACGATGGTGATAATAAACAAGATATTGATGATGGCAATAGCACTATAGAATATCATAATCTAATAATCATAATATGATAATAACACTAATGAGGATTAGGAGATAAACAAGTAGGCAAATCAGTTACAAATATGCAAATCTAATATATGATAATACAAACACTACTTCGACTCAAAGATTCAACCTTCGTAATGATACAAAAGTCTTCACTTCAATCAAATAAAAGAAGCACACACCTAGCACTGAAGTCCTGACATCGCTATAGCATTTATCCCACCTTCAAGACCGCTGCATTGCTGCCCATCAACTGTCAACCAGCTCGGCACAACAGCTCAATCCTGCCACCACTCAACCTTGCCACTATCAATCACCGCGCAGCTCATGTCGTCAACTGCGGCTTGTGCTATTATTGCACGTATCTATCCGCATGTTGATATCTATTAACTGGTTGCATTATGGTCGAATGATTTTAATTCCTTTTTTTATTCTTGGGGGAGGGAGGAGGTGGGGGGGGGGGGTTGAGATTATTAATGATATGAACGACTGACTGGAAACACAACACCGATGAACATGCTCATTCACTTGTTGTTGGTCTGTAATAAATGATACTAGGATTAATGAAGCATTATTAAATTTACACTGAGTTAACTTCGCCGTTAGAATATCGATGCCAACATATTGGTATGTTGTTTAGATCTTGGTATACAAAAGTATTCATTATATATCGTTACTAATGATAACTACGACCATTAAAGGGTTATCGTATTTATCTTAATATCCATCGGAGTATCATCGTATTGCATCGCACCATAACACCATTCAGTAACAACAACATTATCAAAGACGACACAATAAATCATCACTACATCACCATAAAACATCATACGTAATACTTCTTACATATAACAGAGCCTCTTCTCCCACACACACACACACACCAGCGGCCACTTAGCTCACCATAAAAAGAACATCACCATCAGAGACCTCACCATACATGTCACCATCAGGGCAAATGAAAAAAGGGTGGAGGGAAATGAAAAGAAAGGGATGGTTGGAATAGGGTGAGGGGAATAAAGAAGGAAAGAGACAGGACGAGAGGAACCAACCATCTACAGAACCATTATCAGCCAAGGAGGTAACAGCGGCAGCAGCACCATCACCATCACCACCATCATCATCATCATCAGCAGCAGCATTATCGAGGCGCGCAGCATCACCCGGGAGCGTCTCCGCCCCATTTAACTCATCAGCAGCCGGTAGGGGTACATTGGCCTTTGTCATGTAGGGGAGGGAACCGCTTTTTCCAATTGAGGGGCCTTCCTTAATGCGGGTTTTGTTAGGGACGAACGAGCGACCGAGCGACCGAGGGGCGGGGACGAGGGTGGGATGGGCTGGGGTTGGACTAGGGGGAGAGGGGTGGGTGTAAGGGAAAGAGGGAGAGGGGGTCTGGAGAGGGGTAAGGGTAGGGGAAGGGTAGGGGTAGGGGATGGCCTTCTCTTAGGGGTGGAAAAGAGGTTAAGGAAGTGGTTAGATAGCTACGTAGGTATATAGATAGATGTTCACAGATTGATAGATAGATATATAGATAAGGATATGCAAAATACAGGTAAAGATATACATTGATAAGTACACCGACCCAGCTCACAGAAGTACAAAGAGCTAGATAGAGTAACTGATAGATGTGAGTCGAGAACGAAAAAAAACAAAACAATTAAAGCAAGTCAGAAATGCAATATGCTTTATACAAAAGGAAAGAAAGGAAGAAAGAGAGAACAAAAAAGAGAAAGAGCGAGAGCAAGGTAAGAGGGGGGGGGGGGGGGGCAGAGCGAAAGCGGAAGATGAGAAAGGAAAACGAAGGAGAAAGATATAGCCATTGTGGGGGACAGAGATGGTGGGGGTGGGGGGGTAGCTGCGCGGAGGCGAGAGGGGGAGGGGAGACGAGGGGAGGCTGAAAACAAAGAAGATAAAGATGTGGGTGAGTGAAAAGAGGGTGTGGGAATCCGGACAAGAATAGAGAGAGAGAGAGAGAGAGAGAGAGAGAGAGAGAGAGAGAGAGAGAGAGAGAGAGAGAGAGAGAGAGAGAGAGAGAGGAAGAGAGAGAGAGAGAGAGGAAGAGAGAGAGAGAGAGAGGAAGAGAGAAAGAGAGAGAGGAAGAGAGAAAGAGAGAGAGAGGAAGAGAGAAAGAGAGAGAGAGGAAGAGAGAAAGAGAGAGAGAGGAAGAGAGAAAGAGAGAGAGTGAGGAAGAGAGAGAGAGAGAGAGGAAGAGAGAGAGAGAGAGAGGAAGAGAGAGAGAGAGAGAGAGAGTGAGGAAGAGAGAGAGAGAGAGAGAGAGAGAGAGAGAGAGAGAGAGAGAGAGAGAGAGAGAGAGAGAGAGAGAGAGAGAGAGAGAGAGAGAGAGAGAGAGAGAGAGAGAGAGAGAGAGAGAACAGAAAGAGAGAGAGAGAGAGAAGAGAGAGAGAAGAGGAAGAGAGAGAGAGGAAGAGAGAGAGAGAGAGAGAGAGAGAGAGAGAGAGAGAGAGAGAGAGAGAGAGAGAGAGAGAGAGAGAGAGAGAGAGAGAGAGAGAGAGAGAGAGAGAGAGAGAGAGAGAGAGAGAGAGAGAGAGAGAGAGAGAGAGAGAGAGAGAGAGGAAGGGGGGGAGGGAGAGAGAGAGAGACTACTAACGAAAGTGGCTGGGAATGAAAATGAAGAAGAAAGGAAATAGCGAAGAAAACAAAGAGGGAATTTCCAACGAATATCTTTACGAAAGACGAACAATGTAAAGGATATAAATGGCAGAGTTGCCGGTTCGTGGAAAAAATAACGGACGCGGAAGGGGAGATGTTGAAAAGAGAGAAGACAAATACGAAGCAAAATGAGGGTAAACAAGAGGGAATGAAACAAGGATAAAGGGGAAAGGTAAAGAGACAGAGGGAGATGAATGGTACATAGATATATATACACAAAAATGATCGACAGGTCGGTAGGTAGGTAGGTACACACACAGATACACACACACACACACACACACACACACACACACACACACACACACACAAACACACACGCACACACACACACACACACACACACACACACACACACACACACACACACACACACACACACACACACACACACACAACATGGACACACAGACACGCACACACACACACACACACACACACGAGCACACTCCCGTATGTATTCATCTATATGTACAATGTATGTATGTATGTATATATAGACAAGCATAATGACAGACAAACCGATAGATAGAGAAATTAATAGATAGATAGACATATTAACAGATAAATAGAGAAATTAACAGATAGATAGAGAAATTAACAAATAGATAGACAGAGTAGCATATAAATAGATCGATAGAAGTATAGGTAGGAGGCAAGTAGATAAACAACACATTCAAAACCAAAGAAAGAAAATAAATAAAACTAAAATCTGAAATCTGTTCACAATAGTCAATGGTAAAAAAAAAAAAAAAAAAAAAACACCACGCAAAATACTCATCTAATCTTCCTATCCCTCCCCCTTCCCCACCTCCTCTCCTCTTCTTATCTCTCCCACACCCTTCTCCTCTTTCTCCATCTCACTCACTACATCCTCCCTTCTCCTTTCCCCTTTTCTTATCTCTCAACCTCTTCTTGTCTTCTATTCCCTCTTCCTTCAAACCCCTTTCCTCTCCCTATCCCATCCCTCCCCCTTCCCCTACTTTTCCTTTCCTCCCTATTTATTCTTATCTCCTCCCTCCCCCACCCCTCCCTCTTCTCCTCTCCTCTTTTCCCTTTCCCTAACCACCTTGCCCCCTCCCCCTTCTCCATCCCTCCTACCTCTTCCTCCCTTTACCCCCTTTCCTCTCCCTATGTTTTCATACCCCTTCCCCTTTCCCCTCTACCCCTCCCTATCTACCCCCCCTACACACACCCTCACGCAACATGGGAAACCCGATAAATCACATTCTTGAAGCAAACTGCTTCTGATTATACCTCTGGTGCAGCATATAATCTGTGGGTGTCTGGCTTATCTGACAGCTGTACGGTATCGAAAACTATCAAAAGATTGATATCGGATTGGAAAACTCTATAGATGAAAACACCTATTCAGGAATGCATGGATTGGAAAAGTATGCTTTTATCTATATACTGGATAGGCATATGAACACATAACACTAATGTAGACGCGCACATATATATATGTATACATACATACACGTCGGTTCAGACATACGAAGAAGAAGAAGAAAGAGAAGACGAAGGAAAAAAATAAGAATTAAAGAGAGGGAAAATAGTCGGAGAACCTATCGAACACAAGGGAAAAGAATAAAAGGGAGAAAAAAGAGAAGGAGGAGGAGGAGGAGGAAGAAGAAGAAGAAAGCAGAGGAAGAGTGAGCCAAGAAATAAGAGTGATGCTAATGATCCTCGCGTCTCAAGGCTAGGCTCTCCTCGCCGAGCTCC
>NW_028234418.1:10601752-10616752 GCF_977035675.1 Penaeus japonicus
TCCTATTTCCCTATTGCCTTCCCTACCAGCATAACACACCAACCTTTCTGTATATTTATGCTTCATTATTCAATTTACGATGGTTTACGATGTCCATATCCTTATCTACCGGCCATCGTTGGAGCCTGAATATGATCTCTATACAATCTCCCGGACAACTTAAAAAAGGCCTTCTACCCACTCAACATAGATACATAGATATTCACATGCAAAGTACCGGGGAAGAAGAAGAAAAAAAAAAGAGATGATAGATAAATACACGAAGGAAAAAAAATAAAGAAAGTAAATAATTTGAGGACAAGTAATATAGTGTACATTTATGTCTTGCTGATTGGATTTAACCATATCGGGGCATTATCACCTTCCCATCAGACCACCTGCCGACCCCATCCCCTCCCCACAGTGCCCTGACCCCGCCTACCCTATCGAAGCCCCCTCCCACCTCACGCAGTCAGCCCTCTTGCCCCTTCCCGCAGACGTCCAAGATCAGCATAGCAAGCACCTGCCTAGCGCACACCTGTCCCCTGTTGGCCTTGTCCTCATAGCCTTATAGAAAAGGTGCAGGTGGGGAGGGGGAGGGAGGGGAGGGGAGGGGGGGAGGGGGGGAGGGCAAGCATCTGTCCCTCGCGTGCCGGTCAGGCAGGTGTGCGCTGGGGAGAAAGAGAGGGGGGATTGGGGAGGGGGCAACACTTAATCTTTATCTTCAGGTGTACACTGGGATACTAATGTCAAGCTTACTGTTGGTCGGGGAAGTGTCACCTGTCTGTTGTTTGTCCGTCACTGCGATTGCCGTTTGGGTGTTTCGCGATAATTACAAAATTTTAATTGTTTTATTGAATCCAGTGTATAAAGAAAAGAGGACATAAAGAGGGAAAATGATGTATTTAAGGGGGTCTTTATAACGTGTGTTCTTCTGATTTTATGCTCGCCAATAAAACCAAGTACAGAGCAAGGTGGCATGAATGACGCAAGCTTGAATAACAAATGTGTACTTATTAGTATGTGAGTGAATAATAAAAATGTGTGTGTAAGGGATGCTCTCACGTATGAGTAAGTACTCTAAAAATATGTGACATATTAACGGTCGCACTAATTGTTATATAGTATGAATCCAGATATGTTTATAAAAAAGCTTGTTAAGATACTTTATATAGGAATGTGTTAGATAAGGTTATTTCGATATCGTGTAATTTACATTATTTGTTTGTCTGTCTGTCTGTTTGTCTGTCTGTCTGTCTCTCTCTCTCTCTCTCTCTCTCTCTCTCTCTCTCTCTCTCTCTCTCTCTCTCTCTCTCTCTCTCTCTCTCTCTCTCTCTCTCTCTCTTTTACCCTTTCCCTCACCCTATCTCTCCCCCTCCTCTCTTTGTCTCTCACCTCTTTCCCTTCCTGTATCTTTCCCCATGACCTCCCTCTTTTTACCTCTCCCCTCTCTCACCCCTTTTCTTCCCCTCCCCCTCCTCTCCACCTCCTCTCTTCCTCCCCCTCCTCTCCTTCTCCCCCTCCTCTCCTCCTTCCCCTTTTCTCCCCCTCCTCTCCTCCTACCCCTCCTCTCCTTCTCCCCCTCCTCTCCTCCTACCCCTCCTCTCCTTCTCCCCCTCCTCTCCTCCTCCCCCTCTTCTCCCCCTTCTCTCTTCCTCCCCCTCCTTTCCTTCTTCCCCCTCCTCTCCTTTTCCCCCTCTTCTCCTCCTCTCCTCCTCCCCCTCCTCTCCTCCTCCCCATCCTCTCCTCCTCCCCCTCCTCTCCCCCTGCTCTCCTCTTCTCCCTCCTTCGCTCACGTCCTTCCCTTCCTGTCCCTGTCTCTCTCTGTCCCTTACCTCGCCCTTTCGCTTTGAGAGGCTTGTCTGAGGCCTAATTCCGGTAATCTTGTGTTATCTCAGCTGTCTCTCGCCCCGCCCCTGGGTTGACTTCTCAAGTTCACTTTGAATTCTTGGCTGGAGGTCTGTTTTTTTTTCTGTTATTGCTATCATTATCATTGTTGTTGCTTATGCTGTTGTTGCTCATGCTGATGTTGTTATTGTTTGTGTCATTATTGTTTTTGCGTTTTATGTATTATCATCATGATTTTTGTTTTTTACTGTTATTGTCATAGGGATGGTAGTAGTAGTAGTAATAGTAGTAGTAATAGAAGTGCTAGAGTAGTTATATTGGTAGTAATAGTAGTACTGCTACTAATACAGCCCCTACTCTGATACCACTGCTACTACTGCTACTACTACCATTACAATTACTACTACTACTGCTACTGTTACTGCTAACACTACTGCCATTGCTCCTGCTACTGATAGTAACGAAACTAATGATAACAATAATAATGATAATTACAATAATGGGGATGATGCTAATGCTAATGATACTCATAATGATAACGATGACAGAAGTAGTAATAATGATAATAATGATGATAATGAAAATAATGATAATGATAATGATAGTAATGATATTAATGATAATGACAATGATGATAATGATGATAATGCTAATGATAATAATAACTACAATAACACAAAACAACTATGATAACAGTGATAATAAGAGTGATGATGACAATGATACCAATGATAACGATGATAATTATGAGGATGGTAATAATGATAATGATATCAATACCAATGATAATAACACTGATACTGATAATCACAATAATGATAATGATGATAATGAAAATAATGATGATTAGGATGATAATAATGATGATGCATTCTTAGCAGGATGAAAATAATGATGATGATAATTATGATAATAGCAATAATGATAATAATGATAGTAATAATAACAATAATGATAAGGATAATAATAATAACAATGATGATAATAATTATAGTAATAACAATACTGATAGCAATGATAAGAATGGTAATAATGATGATGATGCTAATAATGATAATAATTATAATTATGATAAGGATGATGATGATAATAATAATAAGAATGATACCTCTCCTACTACTACTTCTAATAATAACAAAAAATAATAATAGCACAGATAATGATAATAGTAATAAGGATAATGATAATAATGATAACAGTAATATGATATGGTACAGTAGTAACAATAGTAGTTATAATGATGATAAAGATGACAACGATAGTAGTAACAATAGTGATAATGATAGTAATACGACTGATGAAAATGATAATGCTTATAAGGATTATGCTAATGATGATGATTAAGATAATGATAATGATAATGATGATAATAATGATAACAATAATAATAATGATAGTAATAATAATAATAATGATGATAATGATAATTATAATAATAATGACAATAATGGTAATAAAAGGGCAATAGAAATAATGATAATGATAATGGTAATAAGGTTAATGATAATGATAATGACAATAATGATAATAATAATGGTGATGATAATGATAATGATAATAATAATAACGATGATGATAATAATGATAATAATAATTGTAATAATGATATCCAGATTTACAATGTTAATGATAATAATAATTGTAATAATGATATCCAGATTTACAATGTTAATGATAAAAAATGATAGCGATAATAATGATAATGCTAATGATAATAATGCTAATGCTAATAATGATAATAGTTACGATAGTTATGATAATTACAATAATGATGATGATAATGATAAAGATAATGGCAATAAAGATAATAATAATGATAACAACGACAACAACAACAATAATGATAATAATTATAGCAAGGATAATAATGGTAATGAAAATGACGATGATAATGATAATGAACACAAAAATAAGGATAACCTCATCATACCAAGTATTACCTATATATCCAACCTATCTAAAACATTCTAAATTCTCTTTAATACTTTTACTCTAAGGTCTTTTAGAAGCCATTAATTCATATCTAAATATAGATAATTAATAAGAGTTTTGATAAATACACGAGAAAATTCAGTGTGCGTATCAATATAACTTTACGTTTACAGGTACCCTCGCCTCGCCTGTATTACCTCGCGAGCCTCAAAACCATATTAATCTGAGGCCGTGAGCTCCCATCTCATTAATTTTGTTGGTTGCGAAAAAAGTAGACGTGGTTTCCCCAAAATATATTCTGGTAATATTTCATTACAGAGGGATACTTTGGTGTTATAATCGTATGTATGGATATATGTATATACAAATACACAGATGTGTGTGTGTTTGTGTTGTGTGTTGTGTGTGTGTGTTTGTGTGTGTTGTGTGTGTGTATGTTTGTTTGTTTATATTTGTGTGCTTTAGCTTTGGCCTTAATACTATAAGACTTTAATAAATAATATAACTTACTGCTCCAAAATTTGAGAATGCAAATATCACTGAAAAAAAAATCAACAATGAGTAAAGAAAATCATACACAGAAAAAAAGAGAAGGAAGAAGCAAAATGCGAACAGTACAACATAAGCTCTGGTTGTCTCCCGGAGAACGTTCCAGCTTCCCCATTTGGTCTCCCTTACTTTACAAGGATGTCAACATCACCATGCACTCCCACCCAAATATGAGCACACACATATGCATGAGAGCCGTGCATCAAGCAGATTGTTTTGTATCAGTCTCACTATCCTTGCATGATCAGATTTAATAATAACTCGGCCCAGTAGAGCAGATTGCAAATCACGCACACACACAGGCCATAAAGGAGAAGAAAAATCCATACTAACTCAGCCAGTTGCGTCGTTTAATTATGCAGTGGATGCAAACAACATTTCTCTGAATATTGCAAAGTAAGACAAATATCCCTCTGCTGCAACATTTTTTTTAAAGGTCTTTATGAAATGTTTATCTAATTCTTCATTTAATGCTATTGTCTCCTTGCCATCCAATTAATGTAATCAACAGATGGTCTTGACGTCTTCGTGCAATCTCAAGACCATCACCAAGAAAGTAAAAGCAACACCAGATATTTATTAGTAAGTATACTTATTAACCTTTCTCTCTCTCTCTCTCTCTATCTCTCTCTGTCTGTCTCTCTCTCTCTCTCTTTCTCTCTCTCTCTCTCTCTCTCTCTCTCTCTCTCTCTCTCTCTCTCTCTCTCTCTCTCTCTCTCTCTCTCTCTCTCTCTCTCTCTCTCTTTCTCACTCTCTTTTTTTCTCTCTCTCTCAAAAAAGAGACGACTATAGATATCATCACAGAGAGAAAGATGAAAAGAGGAAGAAAAGAAAGAAAGAAAATTGCTTCAAAATGAATTAGTTTCTCCGGCGATGTCACTCAGGGTCCTGAATCATTAACATATTCTTATGAAATTATTCACATGTCTCAAGTTATGTTCTGTATCTGAATGAAACAAATATAAACATACATACATACACACACACACACACATACACACACACACACACACACACACACACATACTCTCACACACACAAACACATACACACACACACACACACACACACACAAACACACATACACACACACACACACACACACACACACACATCCACACTAAACTATGCATATAAATGTCTCTTCAAAAACAATAATATCATCATAACAAAGGTAAATTTCTGTTCTAACTTGTGTAAATATGCTGATGATTCAAGTGCCATTGTTCAGTAAGCATTGTTAATTTTCTGTGTATACTTGCTGTTTAGTTTGTTATAAAAATGGCGCTTCGCTGTTCAGATATAATGAATATGCATAAAAAATAATAATAATATATATATATCGAGAGATTCACAATACGGCTTCTATTTGAATCACATTTTGTAATATACTATTCACGCATTTATTTTGCAATAACTGATCAAAGTGCTTTGCTTTTAAAGTCTAACTGATTTACCGCAATTCAGTCGGGAAAATATATACTTGTCGTAGGAGGAAACCGAAGAATATTTTTCTTAAACAAACTTTTATTTGGAAAATGTTGATCACTCATGAAGATAGGACGATAAAATGTGATTATTGAAGAGAAATTGGAAAACTTGCTTAGCTGATCATTCAATAATTGAAGTGACGATTAGAAGTGTAATGGTACTAATAAGGATGATGATTATGATTAATGTAACGAGAATGTCATGCTCATTATCCTCATTATCATTTGATAGTATTGATGTCACTATCATTATCACCATCATCATTGGTCCTTAGTGTCATCTAGCTATGATCATCATCATGATAACCATATCATGATAATGATGATTACCACTATTGGCAAAATCATGATCATCATGGTGATGATAACGATAATTATGATCATTATCAGCACGTTTTTCACTGGCAACATATATTCTTTATATCTGAATATCATCAATATTACCATCAATCTCATGTCAGAATTATAGCTAGCATCTATCTTGCTCTCATTCATGCAGAAATATCTTACATGCCGATATAAAGTTTATGACGTTTATAATGCAATTCATCAATACTATTATCGAAAAACTTTTATCGTCATTCCTATAATCATCACCGATAAAGCTTTGCATTATTTTCACTTACATAAGTTATATAAATTTTATATATTGCATCCTTTCGGCTAAGCCCTGCAGTGTAACATGAGATTGCCACTTCATGCCTTTATACCTGTGCTTAAGGCACTTACACTCACCATACCTGAACACTCAAAGCAAATGCGTTCAACTCATGCAAGTAACTACATACACCCCCCCCATCCACCCCACCCGCCCCTCTCCCCACACCCGTGACGTGAGTTGGGAACCGTGGTTGTACAGCCATTATGTCTCCTGCAACAATAGGATGCATCACAATGTGGTTCATATGCAAGCATTCATTCGGGTTCTACTTTTGCAACCATTGTAGTCCGTGGTTTTATTGTAGCGGAGTAACAATGACGTTTTTTTTTTGTTTTTTTTTTTTTTCTCTCTCTCTCTCTCTCTCTCCTTTCTGGTCGACCAATTTCATCAACAAGAATATCACGGTCTTTGGCTGCTTCATTGTCATTGTTATCATTATCTTTTCTTGTTCTGAGGAAATGTGTGTTTCCCTTTTCTTCAGATATTTTGACAGCAGTCTTTAAGGGTGACAATATACCTTTTTAATGAGTATATCCTTAAAAAAGAAAAAAAAAAAAAGAAAAAAAAAATGAAATGACGCAAAGCACTTCACCGTCTATTACAAAAGGAACTAATATGACTAATATGGAAAGCGAGAACTATAATCAAATTATTTTTTGTGTGTGTAATGAAAATAAATGATGTTAAGTAAACAGGTAAGCCGATTAATTGAGTACAAAAGCGCTTGCTATGAGAAAAATGTACATATTATAGAGTTACTGTGTTATATGCAGTGTCTATAGGGATGATGATATGTATTGTGAAGTTTGTTACAGTATTATTTTGTTCTCTATGGCTATTGTTTAAAACATTATATCGCCCTAATTATAAGTTTTCATAGAATTGAATGTGATCATCTGAATGTAATACGGTTACGATTATATCTAAATGGACGTTCGAATCGGACAGCAAAATCATAATAGTCAAATCTAAACTCATATAGAGCCTTTGTTCTGTATGGCATGACATGAAAGAACATTGTAACCTCCCCCCCCCCCCCCCCGCTCTCTCTCTCTCTCTCTCTCTCTCTCTCTCTCTCTCTCTCTCTCTCTCTCTCTCTCTCTCTCTCTCTCTCTCTCTCTCTCTCTTTCTCTTTCTCTCTCTCTGCCCCTCCTTTCCCTCTTTCTTTCCCCCTTACCTTCTGTCTCTTTCTCCCTCCCTCTCACCCTCACTATCTCTCTCTTCCTTCTCATTCCTTCCCTTCCTTTCTTCCTCCCTCCCTCCCTCCCTCCCTCCCTCCTAAACTGTCGGCCTCTTACCCTTCTATTTCTATCCCTCCTTCCCTCCCTCCCTCAATAACTATCGCCCTCATCTCCCTCTCTATCTCCCCCTCCCTCCCTCTCTATCTCTCCCTCGCTCCCTCTCTTACTCTCTCTCCCCTCTCTATCTTTTCCTCTCTCTCTTTCTCTCTTTCTCCATCTCTCTCTCTCTCTCCCCCCTCTCTATCTTTTCTTCTCTCTCTTTCTCTCTTTCTCCATCTCTCTCTCTCTCTCCCCTCTCTATCTTTTCCTCTCGCTCTTTCTCTCTTTCTCCATCTCTCTCTCTCTCTCTCTCTCTCTCTCTCTCTCTCTCTCTCTCTCTCTCTCTCTCTCTCTCTCTCTCTCTCTCTCATACACGCCTTCCACGCCCCTCCTTATCTATCTCCCGAAGACGATATATTTCATGCATTGAGCGTAGAAAAAAAATCAAATTCTCTTCATAGGGGATTGAAGTCGTAGCCCCGAGTGTCTATATATTATGAATAAAATGTGACATTTATCTACTTAGGTATTTATGCTTCCATTAACTAATTACTATAACTGTTCTCTCTCCTGTGTGTATTTATTTGTTCATCAGAATAATTCTAATTCTCATTAAAAAAAAAGTAATGTTTGTTTTCCTCGGAGTTACTAATTAAATTGTCTAAATAAATTTATAGTATTATCATTATTGCATCTTTTTATTCCTCACTAACACATTTTTTTTTCATTAATGTATAAGTCAATTATCATATATCTACTCATTTGCTCATATCTATTCATATATTTTTTGTTATCACTAACGTATTCAATAATCTATTCATTAACTTATTCATGTATTCACTTATATTCTCGTATTCATGACTGACATTCTTAATATTATTGAAAGTGTTTTTATATGCAAGATTATATGTATGCTTCTAATGAATTATATATAAGATGCCTTATCTATTTATCCTTCGATCGTTTCATTCTTTTTGTGTGTGCGAGTGTATGTTTGTGTGTGTGTGCGAGTGTGTGTGTGCGTGCGTGCGTGCGTGCGTGTGTGTGTGTGTGTGTGTGTGTGTGTGTGTGTGTGTGTGTGTGTGTGTGTGTGTGTGTGTGTGTGTGTGTGTGTGTGTGTTTGTCATTTTAGAAAACTATGCCTCTCCCTCTAATCCTTATTCTCTCTTCTTTCTCTCCTCTCCATATCACTCTATCTTCTCCAACATTCTATGTATCTTCTCCAACTTCTACCTATTTTCTCCATCGTCTGTATACTTCTCTAACCCTTTAAGAATCAGCAAGAAAGGATGTCTCACAAGATCACACTTAATAACATGCGGAATCTTCATGAAAGATGCTCGCCTCCTTAAGATCACTCGAGATGAAAATCTATAGTCTCGGTGAATTGTTATCTTAATTAATTTCAAAATTAATGTTGACAATAACAACTGGAAAAAAATCGAAGAGGGGAAGTATTCTGAATGGAAACCAAAGAGACGCTTTAGACTGGCGAGAATTCTTTCCAGAATACCTTCACATTTTTTTTATTTTTTTATTATCCCGTGTTGATTTCAATTGTGGGTTGGTCTTCGCTTAAAGGCATTCATTTTTTTTGGTGCGACCGTGTGAAATTTCTAGGAATTAAATATGTGGAAATATTATACCTGGTATCGTTTCAGTGAGTTCAATAATGTTATTTTTTTATTATTTTCTTCTCAGTCGATTCCAGACTGTATTACTATTGGTACGAGTGATTCATGTAAAACAAGAATTGCACACGATAAATAGAAAAAAAAGAAAAAAAAATATATATGTATATATATATATATATATATATATATATATATATATATTAGCAATCAAAAAGATTCAAATGTATATATTTCTTATAGTCATATTCTTCCAATAAGGATTATAGCCTCATGCCTTCTGACTATAAAAAACAAGCAAGCATCGTTATTTGAAACCTAAACAGCCCTCTTTTAGGAAATAGTTTCGCCGAGCGTGCAATTACCATTCAACCGTCCTCCCCTTCCCCCACCCCCCCTCCACGAGAACCTAAATCAATCATAGAACAGCCTTATAATACATCCCAGTGAGAAGCATAATGAAAAGTTATCGCGAGAGGCATGCATGTCACAGCGCCAAGGGTTCTCGGAGGCTTAGAAGAAAGCTAGACAGACGGCAGACGAAGGACCGAAGCATCTCCGGCGGCGCTGAGGCTGACCCAGACTGTTATTAATGTTTTTGCCCCGTGCCATAAATATCTCTGTGTATAGAACTCCCTCGCTCGTCCAGGCTGGGGATTTTTTTTTTTTTTTAAGGCTACGGCAACACGAACTGGTTAATGTAGTGGCTGTAAATCTCGTTGGGTTAGATAGATATATTTTTTAAGTCTTCTTTTTTCCGGTCTGTGAATTTCCAGATGATCTTTGAATGTTCTAATTAAGGAGTGGCGAGTCGGTGGGTTTTCATACTGAGCCGAAATTAGCTACGTTGTTCTAATTTTGTCTATGGCTATTCAAGTTCTTTTCTTTTTTTAACATGGAGGGGTTTCTGATCACACACACACACACACACACACACACACACACACACACACACACACAAACACAAACACACACACACAAACACACGAACACGCAAACACCCATACGCACGCTTATAATAACATCCCCCCTACACACTCAAACAAACACCCACATACAATCTTTAACACAGGCGCACGCACACACACAGGTGAAGGCGGGGCTAGATAACATCAAGATAACGGCCCCACACTCTCGCGGTCACAGCCCCCTTCGCTCGGCCGCTAGCAGGGAGGGGGGAGGGGGGGAGAGGTGGGTAATGGTGGCTGTGGTGGGGAGGGGAGGGGGGGATGAGGTCCCTCTTATCAGGCGATGCCGCTTGCGACCCGGGACGGCGCCTTTGTGATGATGCTGCGGCTATCTCGGTGATGAGGTTGGTGATGCCTGTGCCTTGAAATCGGCCGTTGACGTCACGGTGGGAGGGGTCCCACCGGGGGGGGGACCCACCCCGGCTGGACCGATCAAGCGGGATGCTGGCGAGATGTTTTTGGGGAGCGATGCTTTTGTTCGACGTTCCGTGGCGTCGCGGAGGAGGAAAGTGGGTTGGGAGAGACAGGCGGTTGTTAGACCTTTACCCATCTTTAGGCACAGAAACGCATACGTACTGGAACACACACCCCCACACACCCCCACAGACCCACCTACACACACACACACACATACACACACACACACACACACACACACACACACACACACACACACACACACACACACACACACACACACATATATATATATATTTATATATATATATATATATATATATATATATATATATATATATATATATATATATATATATGTGTGTGTGTGTGTACAAAAAAAAGACCAAGAGGTAAACACAGACCGACTGGCAAGCACACGGATGATTCACTTGCAGACGAATGCAAAAGGAAGATAACGATGGCATACCTCGACAAATATATAAAGAAACAGACAATCATTTTGCAATGAGAACACCCGCATATATTCACGGAATCATTATCAGACGAATGATTATAGAAACAATGTCATATACATGTTAGAAAAAAAAAATCATACATCAACAGCTTTTGCTACAGGGGAGCTTTTTCTGTGAATGTACATCGCTTGTTTTTTTTCGCGACAACAAAAGCAACCGTGTAGAATGGACGGACATTTGTTAAAGCACAATTGATTGAATATACTACCAAGTTAGATTGTCTGTTTAGTATTTGCTTAATTCTCTCTCTCCTTAACCACCATGAGTAAGTGTGCTAGATAAGTGTTATCTCTCAACTCTCTCTCTCTTTCTCTCTACTCTCTTCTCTCTCCCTCTTTCTGCCTTCTCTCTCTCTTTCTGCTTTCTCTCTATCTATCTCCCTCTCTCTCTTCTATCCCTCTCTCTCTTCTCTATCTCTCTCTCTCTCTCTCTCTCCCTCCCTCCCTCCCTCCCTCTCTCTCTCTCTCTCTCTCTCTCTCTCTCTCTCTCTCTCTCCCTCCTTCCCTCTCTCTCCCTCTCTCTTTCTCACACAATACTCTTATCACTCGTTTCACTATCATTCATTTTGCTATATCCTTTTTTTTTATTTTTTATAAAGTATCAACGGGCAAATCGCATACACGACTTTTACAGCAATCAGCACGTGCCTGTGTGAGCTTCAGCCAATCCGGCTTTATGCTTTGACGAACAGCGAAACTTTAGGATTTCAACCTGACTCGCTTAGGCCGGCACAGTAGATTAGAGCTATTTGCCCTTGACAGAACTAATACACCGATAGCTGAGGGAGAAAGAAGTGGTGGGAGGGGGGGTGAGGTAGGAGGGAAAGGGGAGGGGAGGGGTAGAGAGGGATGGAGGAAGAGAGAGAGAGACATGGGGAGGGGGGGGGGCATGGATGGATGGACGGAAAGAGAGAAAGAGAGAGAGAGAGAGAGAGAGAGAGAGAGAGAGAGAGAGAGAGAGAGAGAGAGAGAGAGAGAGAGAGAGAGAGAGAGAGAGAGAGAGAGAGAGAGAGAGAGAGAGAGAGCATAAGTCAGAATAAGCCTCTTTACAACAGCCTCACTAAGGTCTAATCCATTCCCTGTTTGTGTCGAGGTCTTGTAAGAAGACCAGCAATCCACGTTCAGGAAATGAGGTATAACCTTTCACTGTCTAGAAAGCATCGACCTGGGGCTGCGATGAACGGTCTGAACTTTTTTTTCTCTTTTTCTTTTTCTCTCTTTTTGTTTGTCTGTCTCTCCCTCTGTTTCTCTCTCCTTCTATCTCTCTCTCTCTCTCTCTCTATCTCTATCTCTCTCTATGTTTCTATCAATCAATCTCTCTCTATCTCTCTCTTTCTCTTTCCCTCTCCCTCTCTTGCGAGCGCGCTGCCCTACAGTCGCCAGAACACCACATGGCATTATTGATAGGATCTGCCTTTTTAAAATTTCATGGCGAAGTGAAAGTTACATCGATGGCCTTTTTCCTGACATTCAAATGGACAGGAGCTCCGGCGCAAACTCGAGTGAAAAACACAGCACAGACTCCGTTCTGTTAGACGGATGGCGGGGAAAACTGTCGTGAACGTTGCTGTGAGGTGAACGGTTCGGTTTGCGTTCTCGAATGTCTTGCTGGGTTGGCGTTTCACCATTAAGGTTGTTGTTCCGTGCTTCTGTGCACTGTTGATTCGCCTAAGAGATCAAGCAATAATCTCACAGACACTCACGTCGCTCATAGACTTGCAATATCACGGTTGTGTAATCTTAGTAATCTTCGGGGTCTGTTTCTACTCGCTTCGTTATAACGAAAGAGTTTTGCTTTTTGCTTCTCTCTCTCTCTCTCTCTCTCTCTCTCTCTCTCTCTCTCTCTCTCTCTCTCTCTCTCTCTCTCTCTCTCTCTCTCTCTCTCTCTCTCTCTATCTATCTCTCACTTTTATTTACTCAAAGGTCATGGAAATTAGTTTGATTTGTTTTACATGAATATTTAACTCCAATAACGAGGAGGAGAGGGGGGGGGTTAAAGCCTGATGCGGTTCCACTTAATATCGAAATCAGGTTTTAACATTTTGCGTTGCTAGGCGAGTAGAATACATATTTAAACTGTCCGATTGTCTCTCTGGGTCGATGTTTTCGCTGACATTTGTGTTCTGCCGCGCCTCCAAGTCACTTTCGCTTTCTAACTCCCTTAGACTACAACTCGTCGCGGACTGCATTGTCTCAATCTGGATAGTTGTTGTTAAACCTCTCACGTGTAAATACGAGAAGCGACAGGGTCCCATAACATCTTTCACGCTACTGCTCTTTCGCTATTTTTTCTCCCGTTGTTCCCATGGATTTGCTTTGTGTCTTGCTAAAAAGCGAAGACATTCAGCAGGGTCGCGGTGTCCTGAACCCCCACTTGTGTACCCATTTTCTGCGGTACCTCGACAGCTACAACAGCTCCCGTTAATGGTCACTTGGAGGGTTGTACCTTGGTAACAATGTGAACCTTCCCATTACCTGAGAGCGCCCCTTAACTACGACCTATTATCTAAATTACCCGCTATACACTCTAACTGCCTTGTTTGCTCCTAGCATTATCTCGGTGGAACTTCCTCTGAACACAAAGATTTCATTTGTCTCCACCAGTCATGTGGGCAGTCCCGGAACGGCACAACTTTGTCTCGCCACCAGCGTAGGACACAGAT
Source organism: Penaeus japonicus (assembly GCF_977035675.1). Classification (NCBI taxonomy): domain Eukaryota; kingdom Metazoa; phylum Arthropoda; class Malacostraca; order Decapoda; family Penaeidae; genus Penaeus; species Penaeus japonicus. Next base: position 10,615,688 of record NW_028234418.1, read on the forward strand.
AATTATATATAATGAGCAGCTTTCGTGATTACACACACACAGGGCTATGAATTCACCGGGATTATTTCCACTATGTCTTACGCCACGGAGTCTGTTTGATGATAATGCTAATCCCCGCGGCAAAGCTGATGGCGCCACTGGGCAGGTCGACGGCGCGCATTTCTTATCGCCGATGTTTTGTTCTGCAATCACTATTTCAACAGTCTTAAGAACATTCTAGGCATGAAACTTGCAACGTGTGTAAGAATACAGAAAAATAACAAATACATGACCGTAAAGATAATAACCATGACAATAGATTACTGCTATCGTAGATCATCTAAAATAATATGAAAAATCCTACCAGGTTACCTCCAAGAATAACGATAAAATGTATATATTTGTCAGTCTCCTGCAGGCATCCCTAACAGTTTTTCAAAAAGACTTTTTCCCTCGACAGTTCATATATCGGCTGCATGATTTATTATTGCATGTGTATTTCTATCCTCGACAACTGCACATCTGCTTCGGGTCAGCCAGGTTAAAGTGTATGAGAGAGATCCTCTATCATAACCGTGTAATATAACGTGCACAGGTCATATTTCTTCGGGGAAATGTAATAGAATATATATTTATTAAAAGTTTGATGATATACACAGTTGCAAGCGCGTTCACACACACATACACACATGCACGGACGCACGCATACACCTACATAGACATACAGACATACACACACACACACACTCATACATTCATATGTGTGTCTCAATGTATGAATACAAAGAGACAGAAAAACAGAAAATTCTTGACAGCTCTCACACACTCTCCCTTAGTAAACAAACACACTTCACATACAATCAATGAACCAAAACTTAAAGAAAAGGAAATTACAAGGAAAGTGGCTCCTGCATCAGCATTACGAGGGATGCTTACTCATGCAACATCAGCAACATTCTAGCCTTTTACTACACTTTCAGCCATTAGCGATTCTTGTTATCGCTAATTCCACGAGGAAGTTCATGCATTAGCTCCAGATCCGTGAGAGTTGCAGGGAGAGGCGCTTGCAAAGTTGACTCCCTCTCC
>NW_028234418.1:10621752-10624252 GCF_977035675.1 Penaeus japonicus
ATATATATATACATATATATATATATATATATATATATATGTATATATATAATATATATATATATGACTTCAAAACACTCTTCCGTGTTGATAAATAGATAACCCACTATACACAAAATATATTTATTGAAAATGAGATAACAGTTTCAAGATCCATCTGGATCTTGAAACATATATACATATATGTATATATGTATATATATACATATATGTATATATGTATATATATGTATATGTATATATATATATATATATATATATATATATATATATATATATACATATTTGTATGTATATATGTATATATTTGTTTATATAAATGTATATATATGTTTATGTATATATATACATAAATATGTATATATATATATATATATATGTATATATATATTTATATGTATATGTATATATATACATATTTATATATATATGTATATATATACATATATATATATATATATTATATATATACACAATATATATATATATATATGTGTGTGTGTGTATGTGTGTGTGTGTGTGTGTGTGTCACTATATCTAAATGTGTGGGCGTTAATGCTTTTCACTAAACTAAATCACAGTGGTACGACTATCACTCACTAAAAGGAAACAGCGCACACAGAATACCGATAACCCCAGAATGAAGAGTGCCCCGTTCTCCAAAATAAGTTCCTTTGATACCGTGTTTTTTTTTACGTCCGTGTCCCACCAGGGTGCTGTAGATCTGACTATATCAAGATGGACCCGGCTTGCAGGTTATGTTTCCCCTTCCTGCGTCTTGATTCGTTGTGAGTCTTTCCTTGTGAGTCGCTTCAGTCAACTTAAGGTTTTCCACATGATCAATCGTGGTGCATGGCTAAAAGTTTTTATTTGTTGTTGTTTGTGTGTCTTTTTATGTTTTAATTTTTAAAATCATGTTCTTGTTATTTATTTTTCACTATTACTCTAGTTTATAAATTTTCAATAAACCTTTTTTTTGTGTGTGTCCTTAGTTCCTCTTCCAAACCAGACAGTCATTTTCGTCCAGGTTGGTGTTCGTACGATCACACACTCCAGTGCCAAGCCCTTGTGATAACCTCATCAGGACGAGCTGATCTCTGACCAACCACCTCCCCCCCCCACCCCCTTCCCCATGCCCTCTCCTCCACATCCCGCGCATGTCCCGGCGGTAGATATAGATATGTTACGGTCTACTACCCTGCTGTCTGCTGCGTGATGGATGACGGTTCTGTGTGTCTGTTAGTATCCCTCTCATTCCTATCCCCTCACCATCTCTTTGCCACTTATCCCTCCATCCCCACCTTCCCTCTTCGCCTCTCACCTCCCCGACTCCCTCTTTGCCTCTCATCCCTTCACCCCACCTTCCCTCTTTGCCTCCCATCCCCGCCTTCCCTCTTTGCCTCTCACCCCTCCACCCCCCGCTATTCCTTCTTTGCTTCTCACCCTTCCACCCCCACCTTCCCTCTTTGTCTCTCACCCCTACCCACCATTCCCTCTTTGCCTCTCACCCCCCCCTCCCTCTTGGCCTCTCACCCCTACCCACCATTCCCTCTTTGCCTCTCACCCCCCCTCCCTCTTGGCCTCTCCTCCCTCCCCCTTCCCTCTTTGCCTCTCGCATTCCCCTCCTCGCTTCTGTGGCCGCCTGGGACGACTGGTTATCATATGCGTTGCTGTCATTAATCACTATGTCATGCATCTCTTACTCCTTCCTTTCAGAGATAATCTGGCCTTCACTTGTCTATTTCTCTTATGGAGAGAGAGAGAGAGAGAGAGAGAGAGAGAGAGAGAGAGAGAGAGAGAGAGAGAGAGAGAGAGAGAGAGAGAGAGAGAGAGAGAGAGAGAGAATGAGAGAGAGAGAAAATGAGAGAGAGAGAGAAGGAAAGAGAGAGGGAGAGGGAGGGAGAGTGAGCGAGAGAGAGAAAGAGAGAGAGAGAGACAGACTAACAGAGAGAGAGAGAGAGAGAGCAAACATTAAGCGTCTCCGGACAGGGTTTCAGATACGAGTAAGCAATCCCCCCAAAAAAAAAAGTATGAGAAAAATATAGCAAAAATACAGTCTATTGCAATATGAGGAAGCTCGAGAAAGAGGCTTTATCGCCAACGTCCATCACGAGCTTGGCACCATAAGGAGTGATTGAGGAAGGTCGCCATGTTGAAGGGTTTCTTGTGGACCGCGACGCCTTGGCCATAAATCAATCCAAGTTGTCGCAGGGTTTCACGCAACTCTTGGCTGATAAAGCACGCGGGGTTTCCGAGGCGCTTCTGCGCTGTTATTTCTCTCGCTGAGTCTTTTGCTCGAGAAATGAATGTCGTGATCTTTATTTCTTACCAACACATACTTTTACGAACACAGAGAGCGAGAGAGAGAGAGAGAGAGAGAGAGAGAGAGAGAGAGAGAGAGAGAGAGAGAGAGAGAGAGAGAGAGAGAGAGAGAGAGAGAGAGACAGACAGACAGACAGAGATAGATGGGTTGATAGGGAGAGACAGAGACAGAGATAGA
>NW_028234418.1:10641752-10644252 GCF_977035675.1 Penaeus japonicus
TCTCTCTCTCTCTCTATCTCTCTCTCTCCCTTCTCTCCCTCTCGCCCCCCCCCTCTATTTCTCTTCCCCACTCTATATTCTCTTTATCTCTCTCCCTCGACATATTTTCCTCTCCCGGGCGGCCAAACAACCTGCGATTTCATGCAGAGTCAGTCTCAGTACACAGCGGCCGTATTCGCAATAACGAGGTTTCCTACAATTCTGCTAGATGAAGGAGCCGAGCGAGAGGGGAGCACGAGAGAGGGGAAGAAAGAAGGGGGAGGTGAGAGCGCGTGAAGGGGAAGTGAGGGGAGAGAGCTAGGTAAGGCTCCATTCATCTCCTTAATTACAACGGTGAAGCAAAGATTCACCGGCCCGGAATCGGTGTCAGAAATAACTCCCTAGACAGTGAATGCGTGTTATGCCAGAGCGAGGGAAGCCGAGGGGAAAGGGGAAAGCATTAGGGCGAGCCAGGTGTTGATGTCGGGGGTCAGGGACACGGGAGAGGGAGGGGAGGATGAAGGGAAGGGGAGGGAGAGGGAGAAGGAGGAGTAGGGAGACGAGGTGGAGTAAGGCGGAAGGGAGGAAGGTGGGAGGGTGACGGGAGGGAGAGGGAGAGGGAGAAGTAGGAATGGAGAGACGTAGTGGAGTAGGGGAAAGGGAGGGGTAAGGAGGAGGTGGAAGAATGAAGGCGTGGAAAGGGAGAGGGAGGAGAAGGGAAACGAAGTGGAGGGTAAGGAGGAGGAAAGGTAAAAGGAGGGTGATGAAGAGAAGAGGCATGGAAGAGAAAGTAAAGGGCGGAAAAGAAGGTAGGGAAAGGAGAGTAAGGGAAGATGAGGAGAAGAAGAGAAAGAAGGAGAACAGAAGAGAGAAGAAAGCAAAGAAGTAAATAATTCGGCTTGGGTTCGACGCCATGATCAACGATATCAATATCCCTTAGCAACATTGGCCCGCGTTGAACTTAGTCATGCTTCACCTTTCTTCAATGTCCAATTCACGTGAGTTTTGCTCTTATTAGAAAATCGTACCATACCCCCCCCCCCCCATGCAGCTCCACATTCTGAATCCCGAATCCATTTCTTCCCATCCATTCTTCTCCATCGAGACCATTTTTTCCACATGCATGAACCCATTCATAGGAGGTGCTTTTCTTGCACCCCCCCACCCCCCGCCGCCGCCCAACACCCACACACAGCAGCCCTCATATACCCTTCCCTCCCTCCCTTCCTCCCTCCCTTCCTCCAGCCCTGACACACAACCTAAAGAAAAGTCTAAAAACGAAATAAAAATAAAAAAAGAACAAAAAATTCTCAGAACGCGGATGGCCGTGTCTTAATTCCACTTGTGTCTCGCTTTGATAGCCAAGTGTGAGACCTTCTCCTCGTTGTTTTCTCAGGCGCGAGAGGAGCGAGGTGGCGTGCAGACAATGGCATCCCTCCCCCGGTGTTTTAGTCTTACCTTGGGACCCACATTTTCTTTTGAAACAGAAAACGGGCACCGAGGGAAATTGCGTCAGGAAAGTTGTAAGAACGAAAGTATGCTTAAAAGCGCTTTGTGAGGAGACGCACGAGTGTTGGGTCTTCGCCACTCACTCGTTTATTTTCGAATTTTAAGCGCTCGTTCTTTTTCTTCTTTCTTTTTTTGTCTATATATTGTCGTTAACTTCCATCTTAGTATTTTTTTTCCTTCACGTACGTATCCTCTGAGCGAGACGACTTCGTTTACATTTCCTTCCATCATCGTTTCTTATCTACCAAGGCACGCTTATGCACCTCACCTTTAAGAATCGCATTCGACTTAACAAAACACGAATAAAAAAGAAGAAAAGAAAGGAAAGAAAAATGGTAACACGATTTGGGCGCACCTCAATGTCACTCTCGTCCTCTGCTTCACGACTCGGGCGCCTTAGCTCGATCTCAGATAAGTTTTGATAGACTTTTAAGGGTAGGATTGTGAAAAGAGGAGCACGCGTGATAGCCTTTCACGAAATTCTATACCTTCTAGTGGTGATTTCTTTTATATGTTTAGTGTGTGTGTGTGTTTGTTTGTGTGTGTGTTTGTGTGTCTGTTTGTGTGTGTGTGTGTTTGTGTGTCTGTTTGTGTGTGTGTGTGTTTGTGTTTATATTTGTGTGTATTTGTTTGTGTGTGTGTTTTTGTTTGTTTGCTTGTGTGTGTGACCGTATATGTTCGTGTTGGTTTGTTTATGGATGTATGTTTTGTGTAAGTGTGTTTGTGTTGGTTCTTGGGTGCACGTGCGTTTTTGTGTATGTGTGTGTTTGTGCGTGTATGTATGCGTGCGTATAATCCACATACACACACAAGCACATCTCCTTAAAGCTCTCAAGCAACGCCAGCCTTCAAAAATAATTCTTACCTTTAAGAAAGTGAGAGAGTAAGAAAAAAAACGGAAATGCCCATATCTCTCAATCACCGCAGAGACAAAAGGCCGCAGTGACGAGTGAAGAGAGCCATGACAATGGGGTAGTCAGACCTGCCTCACCCATGGATCTTTTCCTCGCAT
>NW_028234418.1:10684252-10697603 GCF_977035675.1 Penaeus japonicus
TTTGATACTGAGCTGCTGTTTAGCCAATCATTCTTGGGACTTTTATTCCGATTCATGTGTGAAGAAGATGTCTTTTCACGTTTTGTTAATATGCTTGGGTTAGGACTGGGTTTAGGGGTTGACGTCAATGATGCGTCTATAAGGCCAAATGTCCTGTTAGATATACAGTGCTGATATAACGCACTACTTTATGCCTGTTCTTCTATACGTGAGTTAATCCTTGCATGTCACCAGCATTACATCTCACCATTCCTGCTGAACTCCGACCTCTTACAAGGCAACGGCGGGGTTGGTGGTGCCCCCTCCCCCCTTTTCACGTCGGGGAAGCTGTCTCTCCGCCAGTTCCGAATTCAGGAAGATGGTTAAGCAGTTGAGGTTTCATTTCCTAGAAGAGGAACAGGAGGTTAGGGTAATGAGCCTCGCCCGACCCACAGTCTGCAAGGGGCCTGCATCTACCAATGGTTTTGCTCTGCAAAGTATAGTTCTTAATATTTGTAAGAAAACAAATAATTTCAAAATGTTCTTTTTTTCCTGAATTTAAAGCATACGATTTTAAAGTCTGGATACATATCAAGATGATCTAAGTTACTTAAATACTACCTGGGTATTCATCATAGTACATCAAATGAAATATACTTACGGCGATCTTGGCGCCATTAATTCACAGCATGAATGTTTCCCACATACCTGACTGCTTCAGTAAGATGTTTGTTGTTGGTAAAGAGAGACCCCCTTCTACCTTTTTATCCACTTTTTGCCCCCCCGATTTTTTCTTCCCCTTTCCTTTCCCCCCCCCTCTATTTCGACCCCCCCTTTACCCCCCTAACACCGACCCCCTATTAACCCATTATTTTTTACCCCCCACCTCCCTACCCAGAGAACACCCTCTTTCCCCTTCCTTTTCTATTCGTCTTTTTATTTCACCCCCCACTCCCTTTTTACCCAGTCTTTTTTACTGTTAAATTTTTTACCCCCGCACCCTCCTCATCCCCTCCCATTCCCCCCTTTTTTGGGCCCCCTCTTTACCCTTTCCGACATCATTGGGATTCCTGGCTATGCACACAACCTGTAAGAGATAAAACGTTCGACTTTTTAAGAGTAATCATGATTCAGTGCTTTTAGATTATGAATGTTATTAGTTGTTGTTTTTTCTTATATCCTATTCATTTCTTATATTCTCTGTCTTTCCTTTTTTCTACCTTCGACATTGCAGTCATCTTTTCTCTCTTCCTTCCTTTCTGACTCACTTTCCTCATCCATCATCGAAATCTCCATACCTAAAAGAAATGAGAAAAAGCAAAAACAACAATAACACTACGACGCACATATCACCACATAACACCCTGACCTCAAAGGTGTTAACAAGATCAGGTAAGCCGACAGAGAGACGGAGGTGTGCGTCTTGCGTCTTGAAGAGCGAGGCGATGTCAGAGCGAGGTAGATAGATGCCTTTCCCCTTAATAGAAATCCTCCCCTGAGTATTGTTTCCGGAAATGCTCTACTTCCGATGGATTCTCGTGAGGAAGGGTGATTGAATCTCGTCTGTAACAAAAAAGAAAAAAAGAAAAAAAAAAGGAGAGTATGATTTTTTTACATCTTTGAAAGGCTAAATTCATGGCGTAGTGAATGAAAAAGACTCTAAAAAAACTGAAAAAACTGAAAAAAAAACTCTAAAACAAGTGAGATAAAACAGATTTATATACACATACTACATAAACGATAATCTGGAGTAACAGGCTTTATTATCCTCAAGGCAGACGTATAAATATTCATCGAAGTAAAATGTCTAATAAAGTGATTATCAAAATTTTTTTCCCCGTGCATTAGAAACCAAAAGGAAGACGCTCAACTTACTCAATGAAAGGAACTCAAGGTGGACCTTTGTCACGGAGTCAAGGGCGAGCTGATCCCTCATCCTCCAAGCGACCCCCTGCCTTCACGTCATGCCACGTCAGCACCAGCACTTCCTCCTCCTCGAATCTGTTGTTGATGATAATAAGGATGATGATGATGATGATACAGATGAAGATGATAATAATAATAGTGATAATGATAATCATGATATAATGATAATGATGATGATGATAATGATAATGATGATAATGATAATGATGATAATGATAATGATGATAATGATAACGATATTAATAATGATGATATTAATGATGATATTCATTCTAGTAATAATGATAATGATGATAATGATAGTATTAATAATAATGATAGTGATAGAAGTAATGATGATGATGATTATAGGGATAATGATAACAATAATGATAATAACGATGATAGTTATGATAATAATAATAATGATAATAAGGATAATGATAATGATGATAATGATAATGATTATAATGATAATGATGATAATGATAAGGATTATAATGATAATGATGATAATGATAATGATAATGATAATGATAATGATGATAATGATGATGATGATAATGATAATGATGATGATGATAATGATAATGATGATGATGATAATGATAATGATGATAATGATAATGATAATGATGATGATGATAATGATAATGATGATAATGATGATAATGATAATGATGATAATGATAATGATGATGATGATAATGATAATGATGATGATGATAATGATAATGATGATGATGACTATATTATGGTAATGATGATGATGATAATGATAATGATGATGATGATAATGATAATGATGATAATGATAATGATGATAATGATAATGACGATAATGATGATGATGATAATGATGTTAATGAGGATAATGATAATGATGATAATGATAATGATGATGATGATAATGATAATGACGATAATGATAATGATAATGATAACAATGATAATGATAATAATGATAATGATAATGATAATGATGATGATGGTAATAATGATGATAATAATAATGATGATAATAATATAATGATGATAATGATAATGATAATGATGATAATGATAATGGTAGTGGTGATAATGATAATGATATGGATGATATTAATAATTGTGATAATTATAATGATGATAATGATGATAATGATAAAGATGATAATGATAATGATGATGATGATAATGATAATGATAATGATAATGATGATAATGATAATGATGATAATGATGATGATGATAATGATAATGATGATAATGATAATGATAATGATGATGATGATAATGATGATAATGATAATGACGATAGTGATGATAATGATAAGGATAATGATGATGATGATAATGATAATAGTAATGATGATGATGATAATAATGATAATGATGATGATAGTAATGATAATGATGAGGATATTGATGATGATGATAATGATAATGATGATGATGATAATGATAATTATAATGATAATGATAACGATAATGATGTTTTAATGATAATGATAATGATAATGATGAGATAATGATAATATATAATATATATATATATATACTAAAATACATATATCATACACACACACACACACACACACACACACACCATCACACACACACACACACACCACCATATATAGAATATATATAGATATATATATATATAAATATAAATATATATATATATATATGTATATAGGTACATATTTTACAGACGTATATACACACATATATATGTATACATATATACATACATGTATGTGTATGTGCATGTGTGTGTGTATGTGTGTGTGTGTGTAATAGTTATATATAATAATATAATATTTATATAATATATTTATATATATATATAGATAAACATATATTATATGTATTATAAGATATATATATATATATATATATATATATTGTTTAAAAATAATATATAATATTATATTTACACACACACACACGCCTGTATCATTCGACTGCAGGACGAATGATACAGTTCACCCCCCTATCTCACCTTGCCAATGGCCTTACCCTTTGATCTCCTTGTGTTGGCTATTTCTCACTCTGTTTTCCTCTTTTCCTCCGTGTTGTCTTGTCTCTTACATGTCTGACCTGCCCACTGACATCTTTATGGGTGATTTTATTGCTCATTTGCAACAATCACTGAAGAGTCCTAAGTTTTATTGAGTTTATAGCTATTGCATTTCGCATCTCTATTCCAGGGCATGTTATTGTTACTCCTCCTTCGTTGGTCTTCCACTTTGGTCTGTTCCCTTATTCCTGTTGCTCTCTCGAGGTTTTACTTTCATTGCATTCTTGGTTTTCTTTCCCTCATTTGCTTACCCGTTTCTCGCTATTTCCACTTCGCTTAATTCTTCTTCCCTTCCTCTCTGAATCATTACCAACGCTTTCCTCTCTCCATTATCCTCCCCCATTCCCCCTGTCATTCTTTATAAGCTTTTCCCCGAACTGTGACTCTCCCCTCCTTCTCTCTCTCTCACTTTCTCTCTCTCTCTCTCTCTCTCTCTCTCTCTCTCTCTCTCTCTCTCTCTCTCTCTCTCTCTCTCTCTCTCTCTCTCTCTCTCTCTCTCTCTCTCTCTCTCTCTCTCTCTCTCTCTCTCTCTCTCTCGCCCCCTCCTCTCTTCCTTCCTCTCTCTCTCACCCGCCCTCCCTGCCTCCCTCTCCTCTAGCTCCTTATATCCTCAGCTCTCGTTTGCCTGGCTCCATTTCCCCTCTTTTCCTCTCAACTCCCCTTCCCTCCCCGGCCCTCGCTTGCACGCTCGGGCTTTCCCATGAATTTCCTTTGCCGCTCCTTGAATTTGCATCTTGTTCTCGATAATGGCTTTCTTGTGTTTTGGTACCCCCTGGTTTTTTCAACCTAACGATAGCATAACTGCTCTCTAGGTGATGAGAAGATTTCATGTATTATGCTCCTTGAATTTGCATCTTGTTCTCGATAATGGCTTTCTTGTGTTAGGTACCTGGTTTTCAGACGCAAACGATATGCATAACTGCTCTTTAGTTGATGATAAGATTTCAATGTATTATTGTTATTATTGTTATTATCATTTATCTTTGTTGTCCTTTTTTTCTTGGGGGGGGGGGGGTAGGAAATAAACAAATAAACAAATGGATGTCTTAAATCTTATTCGTTCATTTATTTTCCTAGGTGAATGTCTTTGTGCAGAGAGTTATCATAATTCAAATGCAGGGAATAATGACACAGATTGTTGGATATATTGCAAATATATAACTTTAAGTTTCTACTTTCTAAGAAATATCTCCTATGAGAGAATTAATGCAGCACTGACAAGTATGACACAAAGAAATTACAGGGAACATTATCCATTACTCCAGTTTTTTATTTTATTATTACCATTTTCTTTTTTGTTCATATGACAAAGAAGCAATTACGAATAAATAACACATCTCGGAGCATTCGATACCGATTTTATCCACAACATTTCTTCTGCCTTTTGTGCTGCAAGATCCCGTAGCAAAAAAAAATAAAAAATAAAAATAAACTCAAACATAACATCATTACCAAGCCACTCAACCATGTTAACGAGCCATGGCCAGATTGAGACTATTGGATCGAATTGCAGCAACCCGTTTGCAAACTAGCTTCTCCAGTGACAATACCAGATGTTGCTCTAACTGTTGGAGCTTACGACTGTCAGAAAGCTTAATGACTGTTACCATTGTGTAGCTCAAGATTTACCGCGGGAAAACATGATCGATGTGTTTCTACAGTGAATCCACAGCTCCAAATTGGGTGTGTGAAAAAAGCAGATTTTCTAAAGTTATTTCTAATCTGATGGATGTCATATGGCCAGTAACGTCCATAACCAATTGGCTCAAATAACAGTAGGTGTAACCGTCTATCCTCACCAAATATAGGTGATTAAGCGAAAGTGCCATACAGCTAGATAAGCCGGGTGTGGCACACGCCTTACTACATGGGCTGGGCGTGCCATAGCCAATGCCATAACGAGTAGTAATTGTCTTGCACCAACATTTCAATGAGCTAGGAGTGCCACAACTCATCTCACACTCAAGGAGACGTGTCACATTCACCTCTCAATGGGGACTTGAGTGTAGAGCGAGCGTACACGTGGGCAATGTCAGGTGGGGAGGTGGTGGTTTGGGTAGGAGTGGGGTTTAAGGGGTGGGGGGGGGGGCGAGGAGGTGAAGTTTAAGGGGGTGGAAAAGTGGTGGTATGGGTAGGAGTGGGGTTTAAGGGGTGGGGAGGGGCGAGGAGGTGAAGTTTAAGGGGGTGGGAAAAGTGTGTATGGTAAGTTGGGTTTAAGGGTGGGGGGGCGCGAGTGCATTTAAGGGGTGGAGAAGTGGTGGTATGGGTAGGAGTGGGGTTTAAGAGGTGGGGGGTTATGAGTGAGCAGGGGAGAGGGAGGGAGAGGTGGGTGGGGGGTAGTGTGGTTAGCATGCTGCAGCTGGTGGGCGTATAATGAGCCTCAGGGATTAAACCGCGTCGGGACATCGCGCCGGGATTTCGACGACGCTCTACCGAGGTTGGGTCATGAATGCCAAAGACTCGCACACGATCAGGACGCTGGCATGATGGGGGGAGAGGGAGGGAGAGAGGGAGGGAGGGAAGGGAGAGGACGTCTCGCGGAAGGATCCTCGCTCTTGTGAATGTGGGTGGTGGGGGTGGATAGGAGTGGGGAGGAGTAGGATAGATTGGGGTGGGGAGAGGGGGATGAATCCGGGAAGGGAATGGGTAGGAGTGGATGGGTGAATAAGGGAGCGAATAAGGATGGGTGAATAAGGGAGTGAATAAGGATGGGTGAAAAAGGGAGGGATAGATGGAGGTGGAGAAAGGGGAATAGAAAAAAAAATGTGCATGGGTAGATAAACAGTAGGATGGGGAGAGGAGGATAGATGTCGATGGAGAGAGGGAAATTGATAAGAGTTGAAGATAAGAGGATGAATGGGTGTGTGGGGGAAGAGGTAGATGGACGGGAGTGGAGAGAAGGGGACGAAGGGGGGAAGGGGAAGGAGTAATGGGTAGGGTTGGGGGAGGGGGGTAGCTGATGAATGGGGATATGATGGAGGAACAAATGGATGAGTGGAGAGGGGTATATGGGGGAGGAAGGGAGAGGGGGAGAGGGAGGGAGGAAGGGAGGCTTGCGCTTCCTCCACCAGTCCACAGCTGACATCATCTCGTGTGTTGTTAATGTGGATGAGGCTTGATAACAGTATGATTAGTTCTAGTATAATTGATTCTGTGAGATTGTTTGATATCGTGTACCGAGTGTGGGTTGGTTCTGTGTAAACTATGATACCAATTATGATGTCCAAAGCATCGTAAAGAAACCATAATTATACAGAGAGCAGATGGCAAAAACGGTACACTTTCATTCTTAAGTGATGTGAGACATACGATAAGCAAGATAGACAGACGGAAATAATATTTTCGAAGGAAATGTTGCAAGTAAAGATCCTTGATAAGAACCTCATAATATATATATATGTATATATATACATATATATGTAAGTATATATATATATATATATATATATATATATAATATAATATATATATTACATATAAAATAATCAAAGTATATATATATAATGATATATATTAAAATACACTATATATATAATCAATATAATGCATATATATATATAGTATATATAAAGAATATATATCTAGCATATATATCTATATTATAAATTAATATAGCTATATATAGATATATATATATTATATTTATATATTATAAGCACATAAAACATGTTTACATATAGTATATATATATATATATATTTATATTTTTGGGGGGGGGGGGGGGGGGGGGGGGGGGGGGGGGGGGTTTTTTTTTTTTTATTTTGGGGGGTTTTTTTTTATTGTGTTGTTGTGTGTTTGGTGTGTTGTTGTTTGTTATATAAATATATATATTATATATTATATATCAAAGCATTATATATACATTATAATATTGGTATATATATAGATATAATAACAATCAATAAAATTATATATAAATATATATATATATATTAGATAAATATATATATATTTAATATATGTTATATTATATATAATATATATATATAGATTATAAGATGTAGATATATATAAAATTATATTTATATATATTTATAATAGATATAGATATCTATAATATACGGTAATAATATATATATATTTATAGTTATATATATATATTTATTTTAGATATATATTATATTTAGTTATATATATTTTCATATTTATATATAAGTATATATAGATTATATAGTAAATAGATTGATATGTGTCAAATATATATATATAAGTATATATATATGTATATATATATATATATATATATATAAGTATATATACATATACATATATATAACATTAACAATATGATGTAATAACGTTAAACAGCAGCAGAGTTCTGAATGTTGACATTATGATATTAATCCTTTTCGGAGACATCCTGTTTTCACAACATCAATTATCACTGTTTTGAAACTTTTCCTATAACTTCAGATAGCATAATTAACCTAATATTATTAACTCAGTCAGTCTTGTTTTTATGTGTTGAATAATAACAATTTCCTTTCCTATTAGGAAAAAAAAACATAAGTCCGTAATGCTTATGATAATAATAGGATGATAATTGCAAAGATAAAAAAATCAATAACAATACATACCCGAGGAAAGTGTAAACCAAAACAATTAAACGCAAACACACACGCCCACACAAATCAATCAATCAACATAATAAATAATACATTACATCAGTAAATAAAAGCAAACAAACAACTATTTTGACAAGCATCTGTTCCGACTAACCCCTCCCCCACCCCTCCCCCACCTCCATCTCCTTCCCCCTGACTATCCCTCCCCCTAGTGACTAACCCCCCCCTATTATACCCCCCCCTCATACACCCCCACCCCCCCCACGCTAAGGGCCTCTCTGTTAGGTATGGCCTTTTCCCACGAACAGAAACCCCACGAACATGAAACCGCCCAGTGGCAATTTATAACTTTCATCACGCTCCGCCCGCGCTGCAGCCTGGCGTGGGGAAAACTCTGAACACACGGAAGCTGTGCAAGTGAACACGTGTGCTTCCGGCGAGCGAGTGCCGAGGGGTGGAGCGGTGGGAAGGGGGTGGGGGTGGAGCGGTGGGTAGGGGGTGGGGGTGGGGGTGGAGGAGAACGGGATGGAGTGGAGGAACAGGGGGTGGAGGGTGAGGTTGGAGAGGGAGAGATGAAGGGTTCCGGTGGGCGCTGTCCTCTGTCTCTTTCTTTTTCTGTCTGTCTGTTCATATGTTTGTCTGTTTGTCTGTCTCACTCTGTCACTCGCACTCCTCTTCCTTCACTCCTGCTCCCCCTCTCCACTCTCACTCTTGCTCTGCTACGCGGCTTTCTTCACTACCCTGTACGCGGGCTCTCCACCCTCTCTGCTACTCTGAACCATCCTGATCTCACTCTTGCTCTCTTTCTCATCACTTCCATCCATCACACTCCTGCACATCTGGTCTGTCCATTCTGACTCACTCTGGACTCACAACACTTCGGCTCTATCTCTCCCCCTCCCCTCTGCTCCCTCTCTCCCCTCTGGCTACTCTTGCACTCTGTCACTCTGCGCTCACTCTACGCTTCACGTTCTGCTTCACGACTCTCTGCCTCTGGGCTATCTATGCTTCTCCTTCTGTCTGTCGGCTGCTCCCTCCTGCTCCCACTTCTTTCCCCCCCCCCCCCCCTCCCCTTCCCCTTTTTCTTTTCCCTCCCTTTTTTTTCCCTTTTCTTTCTTTTTTTTTTTTCTTCTCTTCTTTTTTCCTTTTTTTCTTTTTTAGCCTTTCTTTTCCTTTTGTTTTTTTCCCCGTCCCCCACCACCCCCTATTTCTCTCTTTTCTCCTATATATTTAAATGTGTATATATATATATATATATATATATATATATAGAATATATATATAATATATGTGTGTGTGTGTGTGTGTGTGGCTGTGTTGTGTGTGTTGTGTGTGTATGTATGTGTGAGTATATATATAATATACATATATATATATATATATATATATATAATATTATATATATATATATAGTAATATATATATTATATACATATATATATATATATACCATATAATATATATATATATACATATACATATAATATATATATATATAACATATATTATATATATATATAATATATATATATATTTATATATATGAAATGTATGAAATAATATATATATATATATATATATACATACATAGCACACACACACACACACACACACACACACACACACACAACACACACACACACGAGATATATATACATATATATAATATAGATATATATTTATATTTATATATATATATATACATATATATTTATATATATATAATATATATATAATATAAAATTAGTGTATATAGATATATGTAAGTATACACACACACAGCACACACACACACACACACACACACACACTACGCACACACACTCACACACAACACACAACACACATATATATATATATATAATAAATATATATATATATATAATATATATATCTATAAAAATAATATACAATATATATATATATTTATATACACTAATATATATATACATATAAATCATCTATAATAAATATTAACTATCAAAATATATATAATATATATCATTATGTATACCCCCCCACACACACACAACCACACACACACACACACACACACACACACACACACACACACACATATATATATATATTTATATATAATAAATATATATAAATCACACTCTCTCACCTGTGAGTGTGAGAGTAAGAGTGTGAGAGTGAGTGATTGTCATCACACTATCACACACTCTCTAAATCTATATCATAAATCTATCACACTCTATATCTAATATCATACCCACACACACACACACACACAACAACACATAACACACACACATGCGGCCCACATTCACACCCACACACACACATATACAATATATATATATAAATATATATATATATATATATATATCTATAAACGTATATATACATAAAAGTGTGTGGTATACATATGAATATCTTATATATATAATATATAAATATATATATATATATATATACATATGGTATATATATAACATATATCCACAATATATACACATATACACAATACAACACACAAGTATATACATATACATATCTATATATACATACATAAAATATATTTATATATATATATATATATATATAATATATATCCATTACTTAATAATATATATACATATCATAATATAATAATATAATATCTCTTATATATATATATAATATATATATATATATATATGTGCATATATATATATATATCATATACTAATATATGATATATATATATATAATATATATACGAGACAGAGACTAGAGATACCCATACAATATATAGAGATATAGAGAGAGAATGTATATATAGATATATATTAAATATATATATATATATATATATTATATATATAAAATAAGTATATATATAAATATATACATATATATATATCTATATACATATAATAATATATATATAGATTAAATATATATATATCTATATGTCATAATATATATGATATATATCTATATATATATATATATATATAATAAATATATATAACTAATATATAATACATATATGTGTGTGTGTAGAGTTTGTGAGTGTGTTGGTGGTGTGGTGTGTCACAAAAATATATCTATATATAATAAAAATATAAATATATATCTCTACTTATATATATAACCTATACATAGCATCCATACAATCGCGCTAATCTCTACACACACACACACCCACAACACGACACGCATCTAGATACTATATATCAAATATATATATATAAATATCTATATATACATCAAAACTATACCTACAACTAAGTACTCAATATATCACTCTCTAACTATATCACTTCTATCATCAATATAATGTAATCTATATATATACGCATATAACATATAAAATGTATGTACTCCATATAAATATATATCTATCATATCTATATATATATATATATATATATATATATATAACTAAACTGGAGTGAACGTATGAGTGTGTTTTAGAGTTTGAGTATAACAAATATACAATCAATCTCAATCATTATATATCCCTCAACACTAAACAATAACAATATATATATATCATCTATCACATAACCCTCTCCAAATTCATCCATACAACAATAACTATACCCCCCCCCCCACCCACCCACCCCCCCCGCACACAATCTATCTCTATCTAATAACTCTCATCTCTCTAAATATCTATCTACACATCTCTATACTAATCCCACTATCATGATAATCATCTACACAAACTCTCTCTCATAATATAACTCTCTCAATATAATCAAACAAAAGCATCTCTCCATCTATATGTCATTAACCCACTAACCACAATAATAACTCACATCACTCACAACTCACAATCAAAAACTCCAAAAATATATCTATATACTATACTATCAAAATCTATCTATATACAATAACTGTCAATATCACTCATCTCACACTCTAACTCACTCTAACTATATCCCTCTACCAAAACCAACTAACTCTCTCTCTGAGCCAATCTCTATGTATTCCTCTCACTCAATCACAATCTTATCAATAATCTTAAATATCTTATAACAATTTCCCACGCGCGCTCGCGCCTAGCGCTCGCGCGCGACGCTCTCGCGCTCGCTCGCGTCGCTCCTCGCGCGCGTCGCCCGCCGCGCCCTCAGAGAGTGAGAGTAGATATATTAGTGTCCCTGAGTACACAAAAACCCCACATACTCTCTCTCTCTCTCTCTCTCACACACACACTCACTCACATCCACTCACTCAATGTATAAAGATCTCTCTCTCTCTCTCTCTCTCTCTCTCTCTCTCTCTCTCTCTCTCTCTCTCTCTCTCTCTCTCTCTCTCTCTTTCTCTATTTTTGCTCTCTCATACTTCCCCTTTTCTTATTTTTTTTTTTATTCTATAAGGAGTAAAACATTAATTACACCCTTTGAAAAGTGATACAACTAACATGATAACGAAAATACCATCAGAGACCACTTTGAGACTCGACATCAAAACAGAATTCTAATAATCAGATATAATCTCACTCAGTCGTTGATCGAATAACCTATTTACTTCCTTTCAATTCTAGTTATTCCCTGACTTATCAAAGATGAAACACGAGGTAATGAAACTCTTTTTAGATAATCATTTCCATTTCTCTAACAATAACTTTAAATGAGTCATCTCTCGGTGCTTAACACAAATAACCAATGGTCTATGAATAAGAATTAAAGCGAAGTGACTAGATGATTTTTTTTTTTTTTTTTTTCATTTCTTAAATCATATGAGAACAAGATGCAGAAACGGATGAATGAACATTTCCTTTGACACGATATACTAAGATAAAAGATGAACACTGTTATACTACTTTGTTTTCAGACACTCTCACGCTCACTTTCAGGAACAAACCCAAAAAGTGCATGTT
>NW_028234418.1:10705203-10710203 GCF_977035675.1 Penaeus japonicus
TTGATAAAGAAGTGAGGTGATAATAGTAATATATCAACATTGGCCATGTAGTGAAAATGGTATTGGCAATGGAAATATAGTCCCTGAATAGCAATGACAAGACTAATTGCTCTAATATCTACAGCAATAGCAATATCAAGAGCACAGCAATATCAATAACAATTGTACGTGGCAACAATAATGTTGAATTTAATAATCATGATACCATCAAAATTGCCAGCAAAGGCAATGATAGTGATAATGAAACACGCAGCCACACGTTGACATTACAAAGAAAATTATCATGTATACGTATGAAAAAAAAAAAAAATAGAAGAAAAAAAAGAAAAAGAAAAAAAAGAAAAAAAAAACGAAGGGACGACAGATACACCATCCTCTAAAAATACCTTAGTAGGCTGACGACGATGACTTGAGAGATAAAAATGGCCTTTATGTTGAATATATGAAAAAAAGGTTGTCAAAAGGTAAGTAAAAAATGGTCAAAGTGGTGGCAGGTGTTGGTAGGTGGCAGAGAGGCCGGTAAGGCTGGCTCAATTGGGAGGTAACGACAGGCAGGACTAAGACAGTGGTCACGATTTTTTTTTTTTTTTCATTTTCATTTTTTTCTCTCTTTAGGAGGAGAGCTTATGTGACCGCTCCCCCCTCCCCCCTAAAAAACGAAGGAGAGACGATGGAACAGATAAACAAAAACAATAAAAATAAAGACGAAAAAAAAAAGACAGAAATGAAAATGAATATATAAGAAAGAATTTTAAAGGAAACACAAACCTCCACATCGACAGCCATAACGACCATAGAAGTTTCTTAATAAAATAAAAAAAATAAAAAAGGACAAGCCAGTTGAACAGCCGCCAAATGAGGACAAATGGAAGGTGTGAAATGACTAGGATAAAGACAACTTTATCACGCCCGCCTATTAGTGGGGGAATGCTGAGTCATCGTCGGCTGCGAACGGAGGTGACTGGGCTGGGGCGGGGAGGGGGGAGGGGGGCGTGTAAGAACAGTTACTGGGAAGACAGAAAGAGATAAGGGGGATGGAGTATATATATATATATATATATATATATATATATATATATATATATATATATATATATATATATATATATATATATAGAGAGAGAGGGGGGGGAGGGGGCAGAGGGGTTAAGGAAGTGAGGGAGGGAAATGGGGAAGCAGGGATGGGAGAGAGAGTAAGGGTAAGGAAGGAGAGAAAGAGGAATGGAGAAAGAGGTGGGGGAGGGAGGAGGAATGGGATAGAGAAAAAAGGGGAGAGGAAGATTGTGGGAGAGAAACAGATGTTAATGATGACATAAAGAAAAATCAGGAGAAGAGGAAGAGAGAAAGAATAAAGGTGAGAAGAAGGATAAACAGTAGTGATGTCGATAATGATAATGAGAAGAATAAGATGACTAAAGTCATTAGAAAAATAACAATGATGATAATGATAATGAAGCCACCAATATCAGTCAATACCACAGGACTAATGATACTGATTTTAGCAATGGAAAGATAACCACAACAACATTATCGACGAAAACAATAATAACAAATAATAACACTGAAGAACCTGACACCTAACCCTAACACACATCTCTCCCTCATGCCCCCCCCTCCCTTCCCCCACTCCTCCCTGCCCTCTACTCCCCCCCTCCTTCCTTCCCGATAAATTCTCTAACAGCAAGATTACTCACCGTCTAACTTCCGAGGTTGAGATATCTATTTGATTTTCCTTGCTTTTTGTTGTTGTTGTTATTGCTATTTGATTGTATAAAATAAATCTTTCGATATCCTGTTTCCTCCTCTTTCGTGATGTAAGAGATTTCGAGTTAAGAAAGATTCGGAAGATGTTGGAGATTTAGCGCCTTTGGGTCTTGAGGGAAGAGGGGGGAGGGGGGGGGGAGGGGGGTATTGGGGGCGTTGTGGTATTTTGATTTGGTTCTTTGGTTTTACTGTGATTGTAATTCTATGGATAGAAATGTTGAATACCATCTCTATATGTGTGTTGATGCACACGCACACACGTATGCATATATACACACACACACACACACAGACCCCCTTAACCCCCCCACCCCCCCACACACACCACTATTAATCGAATAACTAAATAGAACGTTTTTAAAATTATATCACACACGAATCCAAATTAACCTTAAAATACAATACAAGGAAAAAAAATACTCTTACAATCTCACTGTCATCAAATTTAATATATCTTCCACTATCCTTACAGCGAATCACACAAAACACGAACAATTCTCTCTCGAAATGACCTTGTTTGACGACCATCCATTCTCCCCATGATTGCACTAAGGTAACGCCCGTGGCATTTACGGCTTAGTGCACATCGCATTACCCGACCGGTCCTTATGAATTGTATCCCGTATAAACTTAATAGAACAATCAAACGCCGACTGAAGTAACAATTTTCGCTCAATTACATCTCCCTCCCCTCTCTCCCCTCCCCCCCTCCCTCCCTTTTCCCCCTTTCCCCTTCCTCCACCTGTAACCACTTCCGTTGCCCTGCATTGCCGTCCTCCCCCTTCCCCCCTGTCTCTCCTCCCTTCTCCCCTCCCTCTCCTCCCCTTACTCTTCCCTCACCCTGTTCCACCCCCTCTTCCCCCTCCATACCCAGTCCTAAGAAGCCACACCCTGCTATTCCTTCCTACTATATTTTTCCTCGTCTTTCATTTTTCCTTCTCTTCTCTTGCTTTCTCTCTCTCTCTCTCTCTCTCTCTCTCTCTCTCTCTCTCTCTCTCTCTCTCTCTCTCTCTCTCTCTCTCTCTCTCTCTCTCTCTCGCTCTCTCTCTCTGTTTCTTTTTGTTTCTCTTTCTCTTTATGTATGTCTACATGCGTCTCCACCTCTTTCTCTTTTTTTCTCTCTTTCTGTCTCTTTCCCGCTATCTCACACATTCCCCCCCTTCTCTCTTTCTCTCTCCCACCCTCATATAGAAATCTCCTTCACCCCCCGCCTTTTTTCTTTCTCTCATCCCCTCTTTTTCTCTCTTCTACCTTCCCTCTCTCTCCCCCACCGTCTTCTCTTCTTCTTCTCCCCCCCTCTCTTTCCCTTTCTCTCTCCTACCCTCATGCTCTCCTTCTTCGCCTCCCATCTCTTTTTCTCTCCCACCGTCCCTCTCTCCTTCATCACCCTCCCTCTCTCATTCTCTCTCCCACCGTCCTTCTTTCTTTCTCTTTCCCACCCTCCCTCTCTCTTTCTCTCTCTCTCTCCCGCCCTCCTAAATATCTCTCCTCCAATCTCTCATATCTAATGATTAATCCCTTCCTCATTCCCCATTCATTCCCCATCCCTAAATCCCCCCGAGTGCTCTCCTGTAGGCTCCATCGCGCGGCTAAGCACCTCACCCTCTCCCTCCGTCTCTTAC
This sequence comes from Penaeus japonicus, assembly GCF_977035675.1. Classification (NCBI taxonomy): domain Eukaryota; kingdom Metazoa; phylum Arthropoda; class Malacostraca; order Decapoda; family Penaeidae; genus Penaeus; species Penaeus japonicus. The sequence continues at coordinate 10,708,590 of NW_028234418.1, forward strand.
TGTATTCACTCAATACAATAGGTACTTCCGGGAAAATGTGAACTTAAACCAAAGCTACCCTTTTTTTTAACTTGCAATTACTGTGAGGGGAGGGGTGGAGGGGGCAGGGGGATAGGTCAGCCCACCTACCTACTTCCCTCTCCTCCCTCTTCCGCTTTCGTTTTTCGTTCTTTGTCTTGCTCGTTGGTATTGAGCGTATTGCAACCTCTCTCTCTCCTTCGCTTATTAATGCTGCACGTATTCTGTTCCCTCGTGTTGATTCCTGTTAGAACCTTGTACTCCTTGCGTATAATATTACTTTTGATAATCTGCTTACGCTCATACACACACACACACACACACACACGTACGCACGCACACACACACATACATACACAATACACTCACATGTGGCGTTCTCACCCGCCCTAAATAGCGACCACGCCCACCTCCTTGGTAGACACCTGACGTTATTTCCCACATCATTAAAGTCAGAGTTAATTCTCCCACACAACTACGACAAAGGGGAAATTGGCGCTGGTACATTCTGGCGCCGTGTGGATTGCATGATATAACGACGGGATATTTTGACTTTTTTTTTTTTTTTCATCAATATGATTTGGATTAATCGGATATTACTACGTCGGATCTGCTCTAAGTTGTCAAACTGGTATACAGAGGGTCGCTGCTGCACATTTGATTATTTATATTGCTTTGACTTTTGTTTTATTTGTTTCATTGTGAAGATACAGACTCAAAGATTTGTATCCATCTCTAATACTGGTTTGGTGATCGGTATCATGTGTGATGAATAAAGAATAACAATAAATGTCGATGTTGTTTAATCCAAGTATACTTAATTTTCGGCATATAAACATTCCTTCTTTAAAGTAAAGGTCGTTACACTTGATTGGAATAGGTCAAGCCGAAAAAAAGTTAAAAAAGCAAATCATTTTATATAAAACTTCAATCCTCCTCCAAACACTCTCATTTCCCGATATTTCAACCTTTTCTATCTACCGTGGTTGCCCCCCCCCCCCCCCCTCTATCTCTCTTCCACCCCTTCCACCTCCACCCCCCCTCTATAACCCACCAATCAACCCTCATCCACTAACTCACTTGTATGCTAGGGTCGCTCCGCCTCTCCCTGCTTTATCATTTCCCGACACCCCCCCCCCACCCCGTCTTTCCTCCTCTCCCCCCCTCCTCTTCCTCCTCCTCCTCCTCCTCCTCCTCCTCCTCCTCCTCCTCCAGTTTCGGGATTCACCGGGTTGATATCTTCCTCAGATACGTTTCTCCTTCTGAAGAAATATGGCCATTTTTTCTTCTCTCTGTCTCTTTCTTTCTCTCTCTCTCTCTCTCTCTCTCTCTCTCTCTCTCTCTCTCTCTCTCTCTCTCTCTCTCTCTCTCTCTCTCTCTCTCTCTCTCTCTCTCTCTCTCTCTCTTTCAGTCTACGTTCGACTTGAAAAATCCTCCAGTCGTTACTCATGCTCGGGTTACTCTACCGTTCGAATTCCCCGAGTTATGTCTCCCCCCTTTTGGCCTGATCTCCGTCCAATGAAGCCTTTTCGCCGTGATCTCTTCGGGTAAAGCTCTTCCGAACCCACACCTCCTTTGGGGGACACGGCGCTAGGA
>NW_028234418.1:10717703-10725203 GCF_977035675.1 Penaeus japonicus
GTAGAGACTGTGTGTCGCGGGGGGGAGGGAAAGGGATTGAAGATGTCATGTACTTCACCCGTTTTGGTTTTGCGCGTCTGAGGGGGGGGGGGCGGTGAAGGGTTCCGAAACGGTGTGACTTTCCTTGCGTTCTTACTGTGGCTGTGTTTTATTGCATATATGTGTGTTTACTATGTTTACTTTTGCCTTGTGCAACCCTCCTCCACGCCCTTTGCTTCGCTTCCTTTCCCATGGGCGTTAACTTAGGTCCCACACGTCATGGGAGTGAAAAAAAATATTGTAAATAATTCAAACTCCCGATGCTTTAAGCGGAGCGCCAGAAAACGGGGCATAAACTCCGGGAAATTCACATCACGCATTTTTTTTCTTCCATTTTTCGCTCTTTCTTTTTGTTCTTCCAGACTTCCGGGAGTTGAGTTTAACAGTCGAAGTGTTTTCCGTCGGCTGCGGTTGACCTGAGCCCCACAGCGGTCAACACGGTCAAGGCGGTGCCGGTCTCCGGACATTACCATCTCCAGGATAATGCTCTTAATGGCCTACAGGATGTGACGCCCTCGGCAACCTTGGCTCAGGAAGTACAAGGTGGAGAGCGGGGGAAGGGGGGAGGGGTGGGGTTGGGAGAAGTGTAGAGAGGGAGAAGGGGAGGATGGTAGGGTGTGGGAAGAGGGGGGAGGGAATTGGGAGAAGGGAAGAGATGGGGGAGAGAGAGGTAGAGGAGGGTGAGTGGGAGGGAGGTGAGGGAGGCAAATCTTCAGACTAGAAAAGGGATTTTTTTTTTTAATAGTGTATTTTACAGGGTCGATGCAAAAGGATTATCAGGAAAGAATTATTATCTCTATCAAATTGTGCAGTGACCGTATAAATGTTTGGGACACATGTTACCATCCAGAAAAAAACACATACAAACATAAAGATAACACACACACACATACACAAACAGTAATAAAACACACATATACAAAAAACCCACAGAAGTCCACACACTCACGCACGCACGCACGCACGCACACATACACACACACACATAAAAACACACAGACCCAAGACTTGATTTACGATATCCGTGCAGACGCGGCAGAAATATTCCCTGGATGTGTTCAGGAAATAGAAAAGTTTCCCCTGGTTACCACACGACAAAAGAAACTGCAGATCCTGTAGTAATGGTCATCTGGTTGTATATGGCAAGTTTATTACGCTCATAATGGCATGCATGAGTCACACTAGTCGCTTGCATGCCACGTGTTTAAGGGATTAGCACCTTTAGCGCTTGTCTGGCGGGGGAAAAAGCCGAGTTCTTGCTTGCGTCCGTTTTTTTCTTTTTTTTTTTAGCTGTCTCTGTCTGTCTACTTTTTCAGAAGGGAATTATGCTTTGAATGTGTGTGTTCACATATCTGTGTACATGTATATATATATATATATATATATATATATATATATATATATATATATATATATATATGTGTGTGTGTGTGTGTGTGTGTGTGTGTGTGTGTGTGTGTGTGTGTGTGTGTGTGTGTGTATGTATATACGTATATGTATATATGTATATGTATATATATATATACATACACACACACACACACACACACACACACACACACACACACACACACACACACATATATATATATATATATATATATATATATATATATATATATATATATATATATATATATATGTGTGTGTGTGTGTGTGTGTGTGTGTGTATGTATGTATATATGTATGTACATATACATATGCACACACACACACACAAACACAGCCAGTCTATATACAACTGAGTTAGGAAATTCCAAGATAAAGGCTATTCCCCAACATCCTTCTCAATACACCCCCCCCCCCCTTCTGGCGCCACCGCCTAGGAAACACAAGGACGGGAAAAAAACTCCCAATACGTCATAAAGCATCCAAGGAACACATAATAACAGCGGCTGCGACCACAAGAAGCTCACAAGAAGGAGGCAATAAGATTTAATGGAGGAAGAGACGGAGAACGAGAAGACGCTGCTATTCCCCGCGCAGAGGATTTTCCAAGAGTTAAAACCGGACGAAACCTTGAGAAAGGAAAAAAGATGAATGTACACAGGAAACGGTAGACGGCTTCAGGCCTGTTGGCTGACTGTTGCGACTGGTAATTTACGTCCCTGCGTGTGTTCGTCGGCAGGCATGATATATTACTATAAACAGTATCGTGACTGTTATTTTAGTGACAGTGATTACTCGTATGGGTCTATTCACTCCAGTCATGAAACGGGCTAATGGCAGTAATGCTGAGATTGTTCTCGTAAGCTATTTAAAAGTGGGTGTCATTATTCCGTGTCATTATGACGACGGCTCGTGTGGATCTATTTAGAGTGTAAACAGTGTCATGAATATGTTGCTTGGCGAATATATCATTCTATCCTATCGGCAGTGGGTGTTTCTTTATACAAGCACGTTATATAAAAAAGGAATACTTGAGGGGCTTAAGGAATGTCTGACTTGACCTTTCCGACCCATCGTGGTTGACGTGGTAACCCAGACTTCTCCTTGCCCCCAAGAGGCCAACAAAGGTCAGACTCTCTCCCGGGGTGACCATATCATGTGTCTTCCTCTTATTCTGCAGCTCTCTTCTGCCGACGCAATCTGGGGCGGAGGTCGGAGGATGTAGCTTTAATGAAGGAGTCGAGAGCGAGATGTGAACGACATCAGGCATGCAGTCATGGCATCAGGGTCACATTTTCTCTCTCTCTCTTTCTTTCTCTCTCTCTCTCTCTCTCTCTCTCTCTCTCTCTCTCTCTCTCTCTCTCTCTCTCTCTCTCTCTCTCTCTCTCTCTCTCTATTTCTCTTACAAATGCAGTCTCGGTCTTGTATTCGAATATATCATAATCTCTTCTGTACAGCACTTTATTTCCTTATCTACTTCTCTTGAAATTAGAGCATATTATCATAACATTATGAAAGTTCTTAGCAAATGAAGGGATAATGACCATTGCAATATTGCAAAAAAGCGTCTTCATAAGAAAATAACAATTCAAGAAAAAGATGAACCCAAGTTCCGAAACCAAAGCAAATTTCATCTTCTGACGTGTTGCTGTTGTGAATTGTTTTCACCATTCAAGCCTATCAACTCATCTAAAATTCACCTCATTCCATGAATAAGTTTATCTACAGCGTGGTTTTGACACCTCATTCGACCTCATCCGGTGCTGTGTGGTAAACATCCGCATGAGCCAACATGGGTGTGTAGCCCTGCCATTGACTCACATGCACCGCTTGAGGCATAGCACAGCGATGGGACAGAGGGTGTGGGTGTCGGGTCACAGTGGTACAACAAGCTCTCTATAAGTCCCCAATACGCCTACGCGACCTGTGTGACCTCACGTGACCTCAAAAGGGAAGAAGGGAGAAGGGAGGAGGTCAGTCCGAGGTCTAGATACGGATAATCGCTTTCTCTGGTGTCAAAGAAGGGTCGTATTGGTAATTCTTCTGCTTCCTTTTCCTCTGACAACGGTGACAGGTCAGCAGATGTCACGTCGGAAAGTGTGTCCTACCTTCAATGTGACAAATGACTCTGCGTATGACAAAAGAATATTCAAGAATTAATGGAAGAACGAGAAATATAAAGCACTGTTTTTTTCTACTTTTTTTTTTTTTTTTTTGTCTAATTTTGAAAATTCACTTTCTTTTGGTTCGCAGACGGACTTAATCTAAAGGTTGAAGCTTTGTTTTTTTCCATTAGACTGAGATATTTCCCCCTTTGGCTTAACACCAACATTTATTTTCATTAACTTTGTGGAGATTTTATTGAATAAATTTCCTGCCTTGCAGAAACTTCCCTTCCTGTTCTCCTCATGATATTCTTTGTAATTTTCCGTGCCTTCTTTATTTGTTTTGACTCCTACCTTCGGTTCCCAAGATCCCGATATGGCTAGACACGAAAGTTTAGTCGTCAAGTGGGTACATGGATTGTTGTCATTCGAGAGTATATCAAGTTTGTAAAACGTTTTCTGCCATTTCTCTTTTATCTGGGGCGGGAAACACACACACACACACATATATACATACACACACACACACATATATATATATATATATATATATATATATATATATATATATATATACATATATATTTATATATGAATATATATATATATATATATATATATATTATATAATATAGATAGAGAAGAGAGAGAGAGAGAGAGAGAGAGAGAGAGAGAGAGAGAGAGAGAGAGAGATACAGAGAGAGAGAGAGAGAGAAAGAGATACAGAGAGAGAGAGAGATGGAGGGAGAGAGAGGCAGTGATATATAGAGATAGAGATAGAGAGATGCAGAGAGAGAGAGAGAGCGAGAGAGAGAGAAAGCGAGAGAGAGAGAGCAAAGCATACAGACAGAGGTGGCATCACGCACAGGCACTTCCCACCACCGCCTACGTGTTAATTAACCCATCTTTATACATCCCTTTCTGGAACCTTTCATCAAAACATGTTCGGGGCGCCCCCCCTCTTTTTTTTACTTGGATTGACGCCTCTAAATTACGTTTCATACTCATAAACTTTTATTTCCATTCGATTCCATAATTAAAGTTCGTTTTTTTCGCACCTTGGCAGCCTCCCGCCCACTGCCTAGCTTTCTTCATTATCACCAAGCAGATGGTACAGTTAGACTAACCCCCACCCCCACCCCCAGCCCCCACCACCACCTCCGCCTACCTACACCCCTTGTCCAGCCTAGTGCATGACCGATCTTGGCAATTAGACTTATTACCATTATATCTCTGCGAGTGATGGATGATTTTCAAGTGGAATTATCCATTTCCCTTTTCAAATAAACGATTTCATGTTGATCTTGCATGATTTTTTTTTTTCATGCATTACCTTTTGTAATGATGATGATAATGGAAAGGTGTTTTTTTTTATATGAAACTATTCACACACATACATACACACACATATATACATATATATATATATATATATATATATATATATATATATATATATATATATATATGTGTGTGTGTGTGTGTGTGTGTGTGTGTGTGTGTGTGTGTGTGTGTGTGTGTGTGTATGTGTGTATGTATGTATGTATATATGTATGTATGTATTTATATATACTTATATATATATATATATATATATATATACATATACATATACAAAACAAACAAACGCACACACACCATAGTCTGCAGGATAGTGACCTCCCCTAATTCTCTTATTTTGCTCTACAACCAATTTCATAAATCAAGAAGGGGGAATGACCTCACTTAGGTCACCTTTTCTTTTGGGGAGGTCTTTGAACTGGCGCTGCCGACCTTGCCTGACTGGATGGATAAGCAGATAGACAGATAGACATAGTTATATCCAGATACATATACAGACATAATCAGACAGATGGAAGCCTAAAACCATGCTTTTTACAGACGCACATTAATGCCCATTCCCACCATGCACAATAACTGATCCGTTCTCACCCACGTTGCTCCCGACACCTCCCTTCGTCCTCGCCCTCCGCCCGTGTTTTACAACCTGTTCCCATCCTTAGGAGAGTCACAAGCCCAATAAACAGAATGGGTTCACACGCGGGCTGGTGTGAGGAGCGGCCGGTGAGAATCCATTCCCCAGTAAAGTTGTGTTGTTCTCACGCCCGCCGCTCGCAGGCTGACAAATTCCCTTACCTGGCCCACCCGTCGGCACCCTCCCCCCCTCCTCCTCCCACGCCCACTCGGTACACAAGCCTCGGTGGGGTGAGTGTTGATTCTCTTGGCTAATGTTTCCTCCGCGCAACGACGCCCGAGGTTGAGTATTCCTTGCGTGTCGTTGTCTCTCGTATGGGTTGACTTTCCTATGGGTTGACAAGGACATGGAGTGGCTGTTCTTGTAGTTTGTGATATAGTTCTTGCTTCGTTACATGTGCTAGTACAGGAAACATATCCCTATGGAGTTAACATCATCCTTGATTATTCAAAGGCGAAGTACTGATTCTCATTAGCTCACCTCCAAGATGATTAAAGCATGCAATATTCTCACGTATACACGTGAGCCAACAACATACTCCCAGCAATCTTAACCACACCACATACATCCCCGTATGCAATTAAAAAAAACAGACACAACACGCCACACAATTATAGAAATCCCCATCCTGTAAATCTATTACACAACCGCAGTCTGTCCAACAAGCCTTGCAACATCCCCTTCATCGCACTGTATTCCCTCAAAACCATCCCATCCGTCCGGCAACCTAGCAACCTTTTTCCGGGCTAATATCATCGGGTGATGTAGGGGCCTGGTCTTCTTATTTGATTTACGACACTGCGCTGCCGGCCTCCTACCCTCCTACCCTCCCCCCCTCCTGCCCCCCATCATCCACCCCCCTCCTCTACGGACCCTACCGGGCATTCCCTGACCCGCGCGTGACCTCCGAGTTCCTCCGTTTCGCATGAGAGTCTCGGTAGCCCTATCCGCCGGGCTAGTCATGTCAGGAGTAGCCTTAACGACCTCCAATCAGCCTCCTACCTGTGCTCCTGGACCCAATAGCATAACTCGTTCCGTGAGATAGTCCTGGTGCATCACTCAAATGTTTGGTTGCGATAGCGATCTCTTGAGACCTCTGAGACAGCGTGATATTTGAGATTGGAAAGGGAGATGCTTTAGAGACGTTTTCATAAGGGATGCTGTGACTGGGATGTAATGCGACCTGTCAGACATATATGATTGGATATCTGAAGACAGAACGAGTCTGTTTTTTTTCTCTTAGAGGAGAATCGGTATGAATACACTTACGTAAGTAAACGCATAAACGCACGCGCCTTTCTCTCTCGCCACCTTCCTCCCATCCTCCCTCCTTTCCTCTTTCCCTCCCCCTTTCATACCTCTTCCTTTTATCCCCCCCTCTCTCTATCTATCTATCTATCTATATCTGTATATATGTGTATCTCTCTCTCTCTCTCTCTTTCTCTCTCTCTCTCTCTCTCTCTCTCTCTCTCTCTCTGTGATAAAATAGACTAATTACTACAAACACATTCATCTTAATCGTAAGATATATCTGTATATACACGACACAACACGACTACACTATCGCACACGCACACACACACTGTCACAACATATACACACACACAACACCCACACAACACACACCACACACACACACACACACACACATATATATATATATATATATATATATATATATATATATATATATATATATATATATATATATATATATATTTACATACACTCACACATGACACCTTAAATCAACAAAACCCACACATACTCCGTGATGAGAGCGAGAGTATATTCAATATATCCCCATCAGGAGATTATCAGTGCGTGTGTCACCAGGCGTCTTCAGACGTTGGTGGGGGAGGGCGGGGGACTTGTATGCGTCAAATTAACTCTTCTACATTTGGAGGGAAGTTTCCTATGACCCATTCCACGCAGAAGGTCGCAAGAAATGAGAGTACAATTACAGAAGTCGAGATGTTATTATGTATTTTA
>NW_028234418.1:10730203-10737703 GCF_977035675.1 Penaeus japonicus
AGTGGGCTGTGTATTATGTACTTGTGTTAAGAGTCGATGGTTATTTGATTTAGTGAAGGAAAATTATTGATCAAATGTGTTTTTTTTTTCTTCTGTGGAGGTATATCTGATGTATGGCTATCCACACACACACACACACACTCACGAACACACACACACACACACACACACACACACACACACACACACATACATACATATACACACACACACAGAGTCATACCCAGCCCACAAACACACAGCTCACACGCCCATATACCCACCCACAGTCCCACACATACAGACACACACGCACATCATTTATCACTCGGGTCACAAATAACGACAAGTATGACTCGTTGTTTACACATGCCGGGGACATAAATAGTGAAGGTTGCGGAAGTGTGGTAGACCTCACCCTCCTCACCCACTCCTCTCCCCCCATCATCCTCCCTCTCCCCTTACCCATCCGTCCTTTTCAACCCTTTTCACACACACGCCCGCCCACCTCCCCTCTCTCATTTCCTTCTTGCTACTTTTTATATGAATGATCATCTTATTATTTTTTTTAGTCCTTTGTATAACGTTTCCTCATCAACTGTTTATCTCATCGTCCTTTATTTCTCTGTCTGTCTGTCTGTCTCAGTCTCTCTCTCTCTCTCTCTCTCTCTCTCTTCTCCCTCTCTCTGTCTCTCTCTCCCCCTTTCTCGATCTTCTACAAACCCTACATTACGCATCTGCGGTGGGGGTCGGGCGTTTATCTCCACACTCTTTTCTCTCTCTCTCTCTCTTCTCTCTCTCAATGCTCCTACTTCCATTCTGTCCGCCGTTCCTTTGAGCTCCCTTAACAACGCCCACTTATAATTCAGCAGGTCAGGTGAGAGAAAGAGAGGACCTCGACCACGCCCGGCCCTCGCTACTGCCATGCTCACCCTGTTTCCCAGATGTCCCATTCGTCAAGCTACTATTCTGCTATATCATTATACTGCACCTTCCTATTATGGTGACCTTCCGCTATGTCATTCTGCTGCTCCGATCTTTTCTTTTCTTGTCACTCTAATGTTTTGTCTTGTTGTCGTCCTTCACTTGTGTTACCCTTTTCGTTGTCTAATGTGCTGTACTTACATTGGAGGGCCTTTCCCCCCCCCCCTTTTTTTTTTGCCTTGTTGTGATGTCATGCGTTTTTTTTTTTTTTTTTTGTTATCCATTATATATATATTTTTTTCAAATAATGTGTTATCGGTATGTTTCATCCTGGTTTAAATGAACTCATCATTATTATTATTTTTTGTAAGATTGTCTAAACATTTCAAAGTTATTTTTCGTTGCATTTCTAATTCCTCGATGTTATCTTTAGAGCTCTGTGGAGAGACACAGTATGGTGGTAAAGACCTCTGTTTACATTGGCACTTAACAAGCTTTCCTGTCACCCGTCCATGTTTTGTCAACTTATTACCATTACCTTAATACCCAACTGCCAACACTCTTCTATGGCACTTTTCAGCCGTCCCGCCGTGCCCGTCACTGTGTTCCCCCCTGCTGGCACTGTACCTAAATAACATCACGTTATTTCACCATTGTGCAACCATTGATTATTCTCGTGCAATCAGCACATGGCGACATCCCTGTATCCTGGTGGTGACATCCCTGTCATCCTATACCTGCTTGCCCCCCTCCCTCTCTCTCTCTCTCTCTCTCCTGTTGACGCCCTAACGGAACGCCCACTTTCTGTCTAGATTCAGTCAGGTTACAGTGTGATAAATGAGAAGGACGGGGCGTCAACCCGCCGCGAGGCCCGAGCGCTAAACTGGGCCTAGTGCTCATCTCCCGGAGAGTTTCCCAGATGTCCCATTCTGTTCAAGCTACTAATCTGCTATATCATTATACGGGTGCTGGCAAGCCTTACCATTATGAGTGACCTTCCCGCTAGTTCACTTTCTCTCTCTCCTCTTTCCTGCCACACCATCCTGCTCTCGCATCCGAATCCTTCCGCCCCCCCACCCCTTTCCCCAACGCCTCTCTTCGATAATTCTTTTTCTGTGTCTCCCCCCCCTACGGTTGGTTAGTTACCGCTTCTTTGGCGTTGAGTCCGAATGTGGCTGTATACGATTGACTGATTGAGTCATGGTGTCCTTTTCCCCCTCCCCCCGTTTGTTTTTGGCGCGTGGTTGTGATGTCATGCGTTTTTTTTTTTTTTTTTGTTATCCCTTATATATATATTTTTTTTAAATAATGTGTTATCGGTATGTTTCATCCTTGTTTCAATGGAGTGATCGTTATTATTATTTTTTGTAAGATTGTCTAAACATTTCAAAGTTATGTTAGTGCATTTCATATTCCTCGATGTTATCTTTAGAGCTCTGTGGAGAGACACAGTATGGTGGTAAAGACCTCTGTTTACATTGGCACTTAACAAGCTTTCCTGTCACCCGTCCATGTTTTGTCAACTTATTACCATTACCTTTGAAGTACCCAGATCTGTTGCAGACACGCTCTTCTAGTTGGATCGAGCTTTTCAGTCCGTGAGCCCTCGCCGTGCCCGTCACTGTGTTCCCACCCTGCTGGCACTGTACCTTAAAGAACATCACCTTATTTCACCAGAGTGCAATCCCCATTGGATTATAGCTCGGCGAATCAGCACATGGCGACATTCCCCAGTATTCCTGGTGGTGACATCCTGTCATCTCTAAAGCCTGCTATGCGCTCCCTGCGCTTGCCCTGTCCCTTCATCACGGTCTCCCGCCTCAGCGTCTCCGCCTCTCTCTCATTTCCTGCCACAAGGTGCCATCGTCTGCCTCACTGTGGGGCGATGAGCGCTGGAGAATCTCTTGATTGGCTCTGCCCCCCCACCTGTGAAGGTGGGGTTCCACCTCCTTTCCCACGACGCTCATCGTGCGCGTGCGATTCCTTCGCCTCTCCCTCTCCTCCCTAGCGCGCTTTAGCCTGCCACCTCGCTAGCCGGTTTCTCCTCCCCGACCGTAGCACATTAACAACCTTTCGTGACGGGCGCGGTCTGTCGCTCGTGAAGCATTCGATGTGTATATCCCCAGCCCACTAGTTCTAAGAACCGTATCATGCGAGCTCTGGAGTACGGCAGCTACATTCTGTAGCTTGCGAGTAATAACGGCACCGAGTGACTGCGTCCGTTTATTGGATGTTCATTCATTCTAGCTTCTCGGAGCTCGTCACGGTCCGATGCTTGCCGTCAGCGCGAGTGAGGCGCGTGGCGCGTTAGCGAGGAGTGCTTGAACGGTTTGCTCTAGGAGCAGGAAACGCCTAGGCCTTTTTCGCCGAATCGTAAACATATCTATGGTGAACATGGACGGAGGGCACTGACGGTAGGGTGACATGACTATTAGTTCATAGAGGCTAAGTGATATATTGGTTTATGTGTGGTGATGTGTTGTTGGAGTCTGAGTGTTAGGCGAGGTCTGTGTTGTGGTGTGTGTGTGTGAGTGTGTATATGCTGTGTGATGTATGTAATGTGTGTTGTGGTGTGTGTGTGTTGTGTTGCGTGTGTGTGATCTCGCATGACCCAATGACAAGCTTCCACCTGTAGGGAAGTTGACAATAGGAGAGAAACTTCATTCTTCCTTTCTTTCACTCTCTCTCCTTTTCTTTCGCCTCTCTTGTAAGATCTTAAGATGAGGTTACAGGTTGACTTCTCTGCGCGCCTCAGTCTCTGATTTCTCTATCTGTTTCTTTCAGAGATCTTTCATTTATGAGCTCTCTGATGTTCACGTTAGCAAATTTGTGTCAGGTTGACAATTTTGGAGGTTTGTTCATATCGCTTCTCTGTTTTATTGAGTGTGACATAGTCTCCCCTTGATCGAATCACATAATGTGTTAGGGATCACGATATCTTAGTGTCTGCGTATTAGTATGACTTAGATCGCGTTATGCTCTGGTTATCAGAGTTCACAACTCTTACTGAGTCTTTCAGTCATTTTGTATTAGATTCAGTGCATTCAGTTCAGGATGGCGTTCGAAATACATCTCTCCACTAGTCGTCATATCTATATCATCTCAGGCCGAGTCATCCTTGTGCCTATTGGTGTATGTTTAGCTACATCGGCTGTAAATGTATCGACATGATATGCTAGTGGCTCTGAAACTTTTTCTACTTCTGTTCAACATCTTGCGGCTGAGCAAGTGACTTGATTTTCCCGAGAGTATAGAGTAATTATGCTCACAGATGAATTCGATGTTGCTTATCCAGTGTGCGAAGAACGCCATAATCAATACTGACAGTATATGGTGTACTTAACTCTGACTCTACCATCTATGCTCTCTCGCGTCTAGAGAATCTGGATACAGTTACTGAGGCTTTTTCTACATGTACATGTCTTGACATTTTGGCTCGTATCTCTCATCTAGAGATTAAAAAATGAGATTTGGAGTGTCTGAGTCGAGACCCATAAGGTGTTCTCCACGTGTTTGGTAAACAATGATGAAACGTTGATTCTCGGTGAGTATCGTTAATTCGAGGCTCAAAGTATTATATCAGAAAGTGATCACGCCAGTTATCACATCTGACACTCTAGATCGTATTTCCTTTTTGGACATCGTGGGTTTGGTGGTGAGACCTGTAGGTTTCAACTTTATTTTGTGTTGTCCTACTTATCCTGCTCTTCAGTGGTGGCGTTATAGACTGTATTTAATCGTCCTTGCTTGATAGATTGGTAACTCTGCAGTGAGTGAGCTATGTTGTAGCACTTGGATTATTGTTTCTGTTTTTTTCTGTCTAATGGATTGTATGGCACATCATCAAATACCACTATTGGTGAGTCAGATCTTTATGGGTAGTATGAGTAGGGCTAGTTTGAGGTTACTTGTAGAGTGAGCGGCCGGTTAGGATCTATTGAGAGGAACGAAGATAGTGTAGTAGTGTGGAGATAGGTGGATTAGTATGACATATGAGGACTGGTGGACAGAGATAGAAGTTCCGAGGTGTGATCTGGAAGAGAGTGACAATGAGTCATGAGGTGCGACAGCACGTAACTTTCCTTCTTACTTCTCATCTCCCACTTTTTCCATTCTGTTCCCGTTCCTTGAGCTCCCTTAACAAACGCCCACTATAATTCAGCAGGTCAGGTGGTCTTAACTTCTCAATGCTCCCACTTCCATTCTGTCCGCCGTTCCTTTGAGCTCCCTTAACAACGCCCACTTATAATTCAGCAGGTCAGGTGAGAGAAAGAGAGGACCTCGACCACGCCCGTCCCTCGCTACTGCCATGCTCACCCTGTTTCCCAGATGTCCCATTCGTCAAGCTACTATTCTGCTATATCATTATACTGCACCTTCCTACTATGATGACCTTCCGCTATGTCATTCTGCTGCTCCGATCTTTTCTTTTCTCGTCACTCTAATGTTTTGTCTTGTTGTCGTCCTTCACTTGTGTTACCCTTTTCGTTGTTTAATGTGCTGTACTTACATCGGAGGTCCTCCCCCCCCTTTTTTTGCCTTGTGATGTCATGCGTTTTTTTTTTTTTTTTTTTTTTTTATCCATTCTTTTTTTTTCGAATAATGAGTTATCGTTATGTTGCATCATGATTTAAATGAACTCATCATTATTATTTTTTTGTAAGATTGTCTAAACATTTCAAAGTTATTTTTCGTTGCATATCTGATTCTTCGATGTTATCTTTAGAGCTCTGTGGAGAGACACAGTATGGTGGTAAAGACCTCTGTTTACATTGGCACTTAACAAGCTTTCCTGTCACCCGTCCATGTTTTGTCAACTTATTACCATTACCTTAATACCCAACTGCCAACACTCTTCTATGGCACTTTTCAGCCGTTCCGCCGTGCCCGTCACTGTGTTCCCCCCTGCTGGCACTGTACCTAAATAACATCACGTTATTTCACCATTGTGCAACCATTGATTATTCTCGTGCAATCAGCACATGGCGACATCCCTGTATCCTGGTGGTGACATCCCTGTCATCCTATACCTGCTTGTCCCCCTCCCTTCCCTTCATCACTCTCCCTCTCCCCTCTCCTCCTTCTGCACACAGTCAGGTCCTATCGCTTCCGAATCCTTCGCCCCCCACTTTCCAACGTCTTCTCACTTCACCACCCTCCCCTCTCCTCCCCCCTAGCCCCACCTACACACCCCACCCACCGTAATCACATTAACACCTCGTCGGCCGGCTCGCTCTCCCCGCCCACATTTCACCTCGCCGCCCACTATTTAGCTTGGCTTAATAACAGACCAACGGCGTCCGTGTGATTCATCTTTGCTCCCGGGACTCGTCACGGGCCGAGGCTTCCTCTCCAGACAGCCGTCGAAGGCTTGAGCGTTGGCCAAACAGGAAACGCAAGCCTTTTTCGGCCGAATCGTACACAGTTGGAGACATGGTACACTGACGGTATTATGACTAATGGTCATGTGTGTGTGTGTGTGTGTGTGTGTGTGTGTGTGTGTGTGTGTGTGTATGTGTGTGTGTGTGTGTATGTATGTATGTGTGTGTGTGTGTGTGTGTGTGTTTGTGTTCTCCATGACAATCTCACTTTCCACCTGTAGGAAAGTTGACAATAGGAGAGAAACTTCATTCTATCCTTTCTTTCCTTTTCTCTCCCTTTCTTTCCTTCCTTTAAGATCTTAGATATTCCTGTTATATCCTCCCATTGTCTTTTTTTCATAGTTTCATTTTAGCCTCTTTGGAATGTCTATTGTGCATTGTCATTTGTGTTTCATACCTTCTTTGAATATTTCCCATGCAACAAATATTTTATCACTATCTTAATTCTGCTTATTAGTATGATGATCATTATCATTATCAATATTACTATCTGCATCATCATTTTATGTCATCATCATTATCCTTAAAATCACCATATCATATCATCACCATCATCATGTCTTTAAAAGATATTCTGATAATTCATATCTAGTCATAAATTTCTACTTCTGTCAAGCATATCCTTCTTACATAAATCAATTTCCAGATGATTTCAACTGAGGTCATGTTGCTTTCCATTGTCAAATGTCATACACTACTGACAGTAATGTATGACCTATAGCCGTTCCCCTCTATACATATATATCTATTGCAACATATCTTGCATTTTCCGTCTCCAGCTTTAAAAAATAGTTTATCAATCGACCCGTATTCACTGAAACTGAAAAGTACCGTAGAAATAAGGGCCAAAATATGAGAATTGGACCCAGTTAACATCTACCGACTTGTGACCAGGTTAATAATGGCCGCTATCCGATTGTTGGCTTAACTGTATTACGTCTGAAGTGGATACTCTGCAGCAGACAATGAATTTTAGATTGGATTGCACGAAAAATACACTTGTGGGATCTTTGTGTGTTGTGTTAGGGGCAATATTGGAGCTTGTTGTAGCTGCCGGATTTGAGAGGGAACGAGGGGTGGGAGGTGGAGGGGTAGGAAGGGAGGGAGGGAAGACGGGGGGAGGAAGAGAGAGAAGGAGGAAGAGGGCGAGTGAAGAAGAGAGTGAGGGAGAAAGAGAGCGAGGGTGAAAGAAAGAAAGAGAGAGAGAGAGAGAGAG
>NW_028234418.1:10755203-10760203 GCF_977035675.1 Penaeus japonicus
GAGAAGGGAGAAAGAGAGAGAAGAGAGAGAGGAAGAGAGGTGAGGGAGTAAGGGGTTTAGGGATAGAGAGGGGGGGGGAAGAAGGGAAGGAGATGAGAGGGAGGATGGAAAAAGGAAAGAGAGGAGAGGGGGGAGAAGGAGTGAGAAGAGAAGAGGGAGGAAAGAGAGAGAGAGAGAGAGAGAGAGAGAGAGAGATGGATAAAGAATGGGAGATGTAATGAATGTGAGAGAGGCGAGAGAGAAGAGAGTGAGAGAGCGAGATAGATAGATAGATAGATAGAGAGAGAGAGAGAGAGAGAGAGAGAGAGAGAGAGAGAGAGAGAGAGAGAGAGAGAGAGAGAGAGAGAGAGAGAGAGAGAGAGAGAGAGAGAGAGAGAGAGAGAGAGAGAGAGAGAGAGAGAGAGTAGAGAGAGAGAGAGAGAGAGAGAGAGAGAGAGAGAGAGAGAGAGAGAGAGAGAGAGAGAGAGAGAGAGAGAGAGAGAGAGAGAGAGAAAGAGAGAGAACTGAAGAACTCAAAGCGGATGCTCTGAATGCGCTGGAGTCAATAAACGGTGTGAAACTGACATCAACAAGATTTACCTTTGCCGAGCGCACGGAAGACATGAAATACAGCGCGGTCATGGAAGGAACAAAAACAATACGTGTTCACCTTCATAATGATACACATTTCTGTACAGATAACTACAATGAAGTCGAAAGACCACCCATCTTAAACCCAAAGAGATTCCAATCGCCTGTCGCCTCCCTTTGAATGCGCTTGTTCCAATCGCAGATATTAGATAGTCAAAGATACGTCACCTTACGCCCTCTCAGCATTTCTCTCTCTCTCTCTCTCTCTCTCTCTCTCTCTCTCTCTCTCTCTCTCTCTCTCTCTCTCTCTCTCTCTCTCTCCGGTGTTGTAAGTCAAGGGCCGTCACACCCATCTCCACACCCGTCCGATCTCCCCCTCCTTCCACCCATCTCCAATCACATATCACAGGCCAGCTCCCAGCTACCCCCCACCCCCCCATCCCTCCCCTTACGACGGCCACCCGTTCAGTATATCTCTTTCGCACACCTAGTAACACCATACGAATACTCTTTGCTTATCATCGTGGCTACGTTAAATATTTATGGGCTGAGTTGCTGTTTATTTCTCTTTTCCCTTACCCCCACCACCTCCCCCCCCCCTAAAAAAAGAAAGAAAGAGGTAATTATATAATTCTCCGAGCTTTAAACATGGTGAACATAACGAGACGAAAGAACATTACCAGCAACAGTTTGTTTTGGAATCGCACTTAAGCCCCGTAATGCTGAGAACTTTATTCGCAACGTGCTTTCATCTGGCAAGCGATGTGTCAGATAGCGATAGCACCTAATAACAACGATTTTCATTTGTCCTAAGGGAAGGCTATCATTTGTGGAGCAAAACGTGAGGAAGTTTGGCAAAAAAAAAAGGAAAATAATAACACAGACATGTAGGGCGTATGTGTGCATGTAGGAAGGAGCCCGTAACGGCATTGGCTCTGTGATGGTTATGATGATAATGGTCGTTAGTACAGTTATAATAACTATTACGGTAAGAAACGAAATGTCATAGATACCATCGGGAATTGTTATACTTTCCTTTACATGGAGGAAAATACCGTAGCCTTAAGCAATAGTAGGAATAGTTGTGATTACGTCGGCGTGAGTTTCTAATGAATGGACTGACAACAGAAGTGATGTCAGCGGTGATGTCAGATGTTGGAAGGACCGGTGACGAGTACGCGTGAGCGACAGAGAGCGAGCGGCCTGCGGTGAGAATGTAAATATTGGTTCACATGCGGTCGTGCGTGCGTGCGTGCGAGAGCGCGGTGGGTAGGCAGGCGTGGTAAGCTAAAGGAGGGTGGAGGGTGGAGTCGGAATAGAAAGGGAGTGGGAGAGGGAGGATGGGGGGAGGAAAAGGGAGCTTAAATGGAAAGGGAAAGGAAGAGGGAGCGGGAGAGGGAACGGAAGCAGGAAAGAAAAGGGAGTGAAGGAGCTTGAAGAGAGAGAGAGAGAGAGAGAGAGAGAGAGAGAGAGAGAGAGAGAGAGAGAAAGAGAGAGAGCGGATAGGTAAGTGAAAGGGAGCCGGAGGGAAAAAAAGAGAAGGTTGAACGGAGAGGAAATAGGAAAGGAAGAGGGAGCGGGTAAAGGAGATGGAGATGGAACTTTAAGGAGAAGGGTGGGAAGGAGCTTTGAGGGAAAGGGAGATGGAGGGGGGCTGGGAGGAAGAGGGAGAGGGAGATGTGATAACACTGTGTACCTGTCGATGATGAGGGCGATAACATACATCATTAAGGATAAGAACTTCCTTACAAAATTCATTTACTACACGCATCCTCTCGTGACTTATCCTATCCAAACGTATCTGAGAGAAAAAAAGATGAAGATGAAGGAGAGGAGAGGAAGGAAAAAAATAACAAAATTTTAACTGCTATTTAATCTAGCATATCACATACACACAAAAAAAGAGAGAATTAGGTCTATAACGCTGGCACATCCACCCACACCCCTCGAAACGAAGAAAAAACAACTCAAAGTAAGTTCACCAGCCACTTCTCTCTCTCTCTCTCTCTCTCCTGTGTTGTATCCTTTTGCTGTTTCGCTTGTTTTCTCTCTCTCTCTCTCTCTCTCTCTCTCTCTCTCTCTCTCTCTCTCTCTCTCTCTCTCTCTCTCTCTCTCTCTCTCTTTCTCTCCATCCAAGACACCCACCCCTTCAAAAAAAAAAAAAGAACAACAACAAAACAAAACAACAACAAAACCCAACCTCAACATAAATCCCGGCCCCGCATAATCCATCAATTACCTCATTCGTCCATCGCGCACCCATATGACAAAAGGCGACGCGGATAATCCCAGCCGCTGCCACCAGACGCTGTTAATGTCCGCCTTGTCAGAGTAAATAACCGGGCTGGAACGTCGGATACACTCTTCCTCTGGCGCCTGAAATACGGCGGCGATGGTCCATTAAACAAGAGTGTTATTACAGAACATACGGATAGGCAATGCCGGACGGAAAGCATTAATGTCAGCGGTAAATATTTGATATTGAAAAAAAGGGGGAGAAGAAAGAAAATTATGAGAGATGAAGACGAAGATGAAGATGTTTAAGAGTAAGAATAAGATAGTAAAGATACAATGAGGAGGAGGAGGAAGAAGAAGAAGGAAGGAAAAAATAGAGAAATGATAAGGATGAGAAGGAGAAGAAGAAATATATGACAAAGGAAGAGAAAAAAGAAGTGGATTGTTTTGCTTCGATTGAATTTCTCTTCCCAAGCGCGTTGAGTTGAGTATTATTAGAAAATGGAATCTGATTTGATAAAACAGATAGAAATGGGATTGAGGACATGAAACTATTGTAACAGACTTAATTCGCCAGCTTCCGCGAAGTAAAGAAAGAAACAGAGACAGAGGTAGATAGGGTAGGGAAATAGAGAGAGAGAGGGAGATAGAGGGGAATAGAGGGAGAGATAGATAGATAGAGATAAATAGATAGATAGATAGATAGATAGATAGATAGAGATAGAGAGATAGATAGATAGATAGATAGATAGATAGATAGATAGATAGAGAGAGAGAGAGAGAGAGAGAGAGAGATGAGGGAGAGGTAGAGAGGGAGAATGAGAGAAAAGCAGAAAACGAGAGCGCGTTGCCGACGAAGAAAGCCAGAGAAAAGCGAAAAGCGAGAATTGGAAAAAAGGGCAGCGCGAGGGAGCCAAGAGTAAATAACACAGGTAATGCAATAGAAAGTCGAGTCCTCGGGCGCCTGGCTTCGTGCGAGGAAGTGTCAACGGTAATGAGGACAAAGAGAGGGAGAGGGAGAGGGTCTCTCTCTCTCTCTCTCTCTCTCTCTCTCTCTCTCTCTCTCTCTCTCTCTCTCTCTCTCTCTCTCTCTCTCTCTCTCTCTCTCTCTCTCTCTCTCTCTCTCTCTCTCTCTCTCTCTCTCTCTCTCTCTCTCTCTCACTCTCACTCTCACTCACACTCTCTCTCTCTCTCTCTCTCTCTCTCTCTCTCTCTCTCTCTCTCTCTCTCTCTCTCTCTCTCTCTCTCTCTCTCTCTCTCTCTCTCTCTCTCTCTCTCTTTCTTTCTCTATCCCTCTCGCTCTCTCTTTAATCTTTTAAAGAGATAAAGCACTGATTCCACCATTTACAAAGTGATATAAGGTATCAAAGAGGTCACATATCATTACGATTAAATATCAAAATCAGATATCATTAGATTTCTCTCTCTCTCTCTCTCTCTCTCTCTCTCTCTCTCTCTCTCTCTCTCTCTCTCTCTCTCTCTCTCTCTCTCTCTCTCTCTCTCTCTCTCTCTCTCTCTCTCTCTCTATCTATCTATCTCTCCTATATTATGACGAGCCTCAAGGATGTTGAGAAATCGATATAGATTACTCAGGTCAGATTAGATATAAAGGAAAGATTGTTGTCTCAGACACGGATGTTGTTCGTATTTGTTAAGACCAGGTGTCAGTAAGCAATGTGTTTGGATGGTTCCAATTAGCATATTTCTTTTAAATGAAATCTAACTGCTGTGATCAGTTGTGATCTCTCTAATGGCATTAATAACGATAAACGAAATGTTAGTTGTCAATGGAAATATGCAAGATAAAAGTATATACGGCTTTCTTCCCTGGAGGTAAAATTTTATAAGATGAAAAACACCATTCTTTCCCCGTGACTGTAAACATTGAACAGAAGGGGACTATAAAAGAATCAACGATGATATAAAAAAAAGGGAGAGATGGGGTGAAATGCATGAGCCAAAAATGCATGGCAAAAATATATTAAAAAGGACAGCCACCTCGTTATATCTCAAACCTTTGTCTTCGTTCTGGCAAGCTTATTAAAGAACTCAGACATTGCAAGGTCTCGAAGGAAAAAATATAATAAAACAAAAATGCTTCGAATCTGCGAGCTAATATGAGCTCGTTATGAATTAATAAGATGATGTATTGGTCTCATCTATCATATATATTTTACGTACATGGTATTGTGCGG
>NW_028234418.1:10775203-10780203 GCF_977035675.1 Penaeus japonicus
GACGTCATCATCGTCATCATTACCTCCATCGTGTCCCTAACCGCACGTGTCGACTCGGGCTTAAGTCGTCGCGAGGAGATTATTTCGATGAAGTCCTCAAAAACCGGTCGTCGCTGGTCATGAATTGGTTCTCGTCTTTCAGGATTCATTGGGAAGAACTCATCACTAAGGATTCATCACTCACCATTCATCGGAAGGGATTCGTCTCTCAGGAGCCATCACTCAGGACTCATCCCTCAGTCTTCACAACTCAGGAGTCATTACTCTTTCAGTCTTCATCATCCGAGATTCATAATTCACTCGTCATCACTCATCATTCAGCGGAGAGGTGTGATGATGACTTGTTGCAAAAAAAAAAAAAAAAAAAAAAAAAAAAAAGAGAGAGAGAGAGAGAGAGAGAGAGAGAGAGAGAGAGAGAGAGAGAGAGAGAGAGAGAGAGAGAGAGAGAGAGAGAGAGAGAGGCGTTGCTTTATGTACACAGGTTTTATTCATTCAGGAATTGCATGGCAACACCTGGTTATTTTACCGACCATGAGGCTTTACGAAAAGAAAGAAAGAAAGAAAAAGAAAGAAAATAAAACAAAAGGCTTGAGGAAATAATGAAAGAATAGACATGAAGGAGGAAGAGAGAGAGAGAGAGAGAGAGAGAGAGAGAGAGAGAGAGAGAGAGAGAGAGAGAGAGAGAGAGAGAGAGAGAGAGAGAGAGAGAGAGAAAGAGAGAGAGAAAGAAAAAGGGAAAACAAGCGAAACAGCAAAAGGAGACAACACAGGCCACAAATCCTACTAGTTCCACATAGTATTTCCACATCTCATCGTGTGCATCTTTGTACTCGACAGCCATGTGATTATCAAATTGCCTGATCTTGTAAGTCACGATACATTTCATGACGTCTGCTCATGGGATCCCCCCTTCCTCTCCCCCTCCCCCTCCCGTCCAACAAGTTAATACTCTAAGTTCATGTAATCCGTCTAGCAGATTCACGACTATTTACGACGGAGTAAGACACTGATCTTTCTTACTGATCCTTGCACATTTAATCAAGTTGTCTAAACGCGGCAACAGAAACACCAAAAGCAAGATGCATTATGTTTAATAGTGTGTCCAATGCAATCCCCCCGGACGCAGGTCGACAAGATATGATCACAGACGATCGCAAAAAAATGAAAGTATTTACGACTTAATTACCTGATACCATTTCTCTTCTTTTGCCATTATTCAACGAAACTTGAGACCTAATCATTCTAATGAAATTAGACATTTAGAAGACTCGTGTCAAAAGTTCCAAGGAAGAAAAAAGGGCTCGACGTTAAATCATTTTCCCAGAACTCAAGCTGGATATATATATATATACCCACACCGTACTTCCGTCTGTCTGTGCGATAAAAATCTCGCATACGTGTTGTGAGTGCTGGAAGCCCGGCGCATTTTTTATATAAGAGACTGAACTGCACAGGGTCGTCTGGCATATTCCTGACAAGCATATTCATAAACTATCCACGTTCATATTCGCTCTGTTTTAGTGCTGCCTTAAATCTAAAATGCAGCAGTGTTTATATTTTGGCGCCAACTGTTGCGGACTACAACAATTTTATATTCCGTTTTATTCGGGGTTAACTGTTACCTGAAGTTTCATGTTGTGCATAAACTCTGCCTGCGAATGCGTCCGTCACTGTTCAAATTCGCAACACGTGAATGCCGCGAGGACGAGAATTTTCCCTGCAGATTCTTTTTTATCATCAATCATTCTTCTTTCCTCGCGCAATATCCTTCACGAATTTGCGCGCAGGCACAAACTCACGTACATTTATACAGTATATGTACACACATACACACACACTTACACACACATACACAAACTCACGTACATTTATACAGTATATGTACACACATACACACACACTTACACACACACACACACACACACACACACACACACACACACACACACACACACACACACACACACACACACACACACACACACACACGCACATAAAACCTACCTACAGTAACTGATGTTGATCGAATAAGCAAGAAGATCACCTGTTAGCGAGACATTCAAGATATATATTGACCGATGAACGCAATCTAAATGCAAAGTTAATCGATCGAGCAATCACACAGTATTGCCGAAGACGCTGCATCACTGTAACCCTGCAACATCCAAAACGGGGACAGTGTAAGGGAAAGAGGAAGAATAAAATGGACCGAGGGAAGCCATGGGGAGTGGAATGTTTGTCGGAAAATAAATGGGTTGTGTGACTTGGTTGGCTAATAGATGAAGCGATGGTTGAAATAGAGTGATTAAAAGAGAAATAGATGGATATGTAGTTGTTTGTAGATTGACAGATTGAAATGATAGGAAGCTCTGATAGACTGATAGGCAGACAGACAGACATCCAAGAGGTTAAAAAGATAGTCTTATGTGCAAATGAATACAGGAAAGGGACACCAGGCAAGAGAAAGTGCAAACACATTTAAAAGAAAGATATTCTCGAACAAAAAGGAAGCAGGTGAGCGAAAGGAGAGAAAGAGAAGGAAAAGAGGAGAAAGAGCGAGAAAATTGCCTTTGCTTAGAGAGGCAAACTGGCGGAATAAATTTAGCGTTGCGACCAGCAGCTGCACCACGATACTATATATTGGGTCGGCGGTCTCCCTCCCCCTTCCTTTCCTCCCTCGTTCCTTCCCTCTTTCCATCCCTTTTTCCCTCTTTTCCTCTTATCCTCCTGCCTTACCTTTCTTCCTCTCTGCCTCTCTTACTATCCCTGTCTCTCCCTTGTCGATCTTTCCAATGCTTCCTCCCTCTTTTCCCCTTTCCCTCGTTCACTTAGCCCCTCCATCTCTCGCTTTATTGTTTCCTTCCCTCCTTTTCTCTCTCCTTTCTTCACTACCTCCCTCTTTCTTCCTTACTGTTCCTCCCTCTCTCCTTCCCTCACGCCTTCACACCCATGTTCCTTCCTACCCTCCATTCTTTCTTCACTCCCTCGATCCTTCCTCCCCTCCCTGAATCCCTCCCTCCCCCGTTCCTCATTTCCCTCCCTCTCTGAACCTATCAATTCCTCCTCCTTCCACTCCCTCGCTCCTTCCCAACCTCCCTCGGTCCCTTCTTCCCTCCCTGAATCTCTCTCTCTCTCTCTCTCTCTCTCTCTCTCTCTCTCTCTCTCTCTCTCTCTCTCTCTCTCGTTCCTCCCGCTTCCACTCGAGAGGAATACAAAATCTCCACGTTATAGCAATCCTTCTGATGAAGGTTAAGACGAAAGAGGATTCTGAAGATTTTGCAATTATCAATGGCAATAATTTGTATAGAAGGCATGGTGGAGAGAGGAGACGAGAGAGATAGCAAGGTTGGAGACTGAGGGGGAGTGAGAGATGGGGAGACAGGAAGAGAATGAGGAAGGAGAGAGAGAGAGAGAGAGAGAGAGAGAGAGAGAGAGAGAGAGAGAGAGAGAGAGAGAGAGAGAAAGAGAAAGAGAAAGAGAGAGAGAGAAAAACTGATATGACACAGGTGGCGGCACTGACCGACACACCCTAGCACCCTGTCTGTCTCCCGCCCAACCCTGCCTCGCACCTTAAAAAAAAAAAAAAAAAAAAATCCCCCCCCCCCCCAAAAAAAAGAGAGAAAATCCCCACTTGCCATTGGCATTCAGCGCGACCCAATAACCGAATATTAAGGCAGCCGCAGACTGAATGTCAGGCTTTTCAACCGAACGTCAATCCGGTCACCTAAAGGGACTAGAGGACGCCAGCTGTCATGGCAAGCGGAGTTGACACCTGCAGTCTCTCCCAATTTTTCCCCCCTCCCCTCTCCCCACACCCCCACCTCCCCAACCCTCTCCCCCTCTCCCCTTACTCCCCATCACCGCCAATCTATCCAAACCCGTAGTTTCACCAGTAATTTGACCTTTTTACTCGAGACACCCATTACGCTGACGAATGGGGCAAGTGTCATTTTCTCTTTTCTATATCGTCGACAGGTTATCATTACCAGATTCGTGCAATAAAGACCTTTTTAAAAATGCTGGATCGTTAACCAATTTTTTATTAATGTCTGTTACCGGAGCTGGGATATGTCCCTGTGCTTTCATGTATATGCATATATATGTGTGTGTGTGTGTGTGTGTGTGTGTGTGTGTGTGTGTGTGTGTGTGTGTGTGTGTGTGTGTGTGTCAGTACAGAAAGGAAAATGGACAGTGAGACCCAGAAAGTAAAACATAAAAATATATCTTTTAGACCGGCCTTGTATTGTTTGTATGTTTTAAGTGCTACATATTACAATGTGTGCAAAGTAATCTAAAAATAGAATATTAATTTCGCAGATTGTTCCTCCTGGTGTTATCTGTATGACTGATTTATAGATATCAGTTCATGGTTATATATATATATATATATATAATATATATATATATATATATATATATATATATATATATATATATATATATATATATATATATATATATATACTTTTGGGCCCAAGGCTGAATTTGCAATTGAGGAAGATGTGCTTTATTTGATTATACATTTCGGTATTTTCGGTCGTCTCTTCTTTTTCTTGCATACACATACACACATACATTATCATTATTCATATTTTTATGATCATCATCGATACTGTTATTGTTATTATTATCATCACTGTTACCATCATTTTTATCATTATCATTATTATTACTTTTCATTATCATCATTATCATTATTTTTGTTATTATTATCAGTTTGATTATTGTTTTCATTTTAATCATTACTATTATTATCATCATTATCATTATTGTCATTACTATTATCACCAATATCATTATTACTATCTTTATCATCATGATTATTATTCTTATGATTATTGTTAACATCCTTATGACTATAACTACTACTATTATTCCTATTATCATCATTATTATTGTCCTCATTATCTTTATCGATATCATCATTGATATCATTATCATTATCATCATTATCATCACCATCACTATTACTAAGATTCGTTATCAATATTCGCATTGTT
>NW_028234418.1:10835203-10839630 GCF_977035675.1 Penaeus japonicus
CACACACGCATACACATACACACACACACACACACACACACACACACACCAAACCTTAGAGCCCTCATTATATCCCTGGACTATATTGCTCTTATTCTTTTGATGTAGTTTTTTGGAATATTCGCGAGAACAGTGTATCTTTCGTGTTTTTTTCTTTCTATTCCAATTCGACAAAAGAAGCTGCTCTGTTATGTAATGACTGATGTATTTTTACCCCCACTCTATGTCGCTAATGAATTGCAATTACAGTTTCACAATAGAACTTACAATGGCGCTTTGTTTCCCTGGATTTATTAACTGGTAAAAAAATCAGAAATTCTACTTTTTTTTTTATCGGATTCTGATTATGCACCATTTCAAAATGATATGCAATAACTACAAAACGTAATACTTTTCATCGGGATATCATTATGGTTATGAATCTGCCCTTCCAAAATATCTCCACGAAAATATCAGCACTGTAAAAAAAAAAAAAAAAAAAAAATCATGATAATTTTTTTTTCTACTTTCATTTTCCACGAGGGCGGGCGAGGAAAACTTCTCTTATATTACTCTCTGAAACTCCTTCTCGCATCCATTGGTAGCCTCCGGCAATTAATATAAAGTGTCAAATAGTTCGCTGTGCTCTGAGCTCTGAAGTTCTTGCTACACCCCTTGGCTTTTCTTTTTTTTTCCCTTTTTTTAAAGTATGACGTTTTTCCCCTCGCTGAGTATTTACAGCTGTGGCCCCACGCCCCGCTGTAACATCATGGCTAAAACTTAACATGTGATTTGAATACTTATGGGGGAGTGACATTCAGTGACAAAGAGTGACACACCAAAAAAGAAAAGAAAAGAAAAAATCTAAAGAGAGAAAGATAGAAAGAAAGAAAAAAAGTCACAAAGACATATACACGAAGTACCTACATATCAACACATTTTCTGTACCTGCTTATACATACATAATAAAAAAAACATATTATATTTTATATATATATATATATATATAAATAAATAAATATATAGTTATATAAATTATAAATCTAATATATAAATAGAGATAGATAGATAGATCGAAATAGATATAGAAATATATATATGGTATATATATATATAATATATATATATATAAGAATTGATGGAAGATAGATAGATAAGTAGATAATAGAATTATATATAATGTATATAGATATAATACATATATATATATAATATTCTAACAATATATCGTAAGATAGATAGGATAGATTAGATATACGATTAAGATATATTATATGTACATATATCTATAAATATATATATAGAAATTATAAAACTATATTATATATAGTAGAGATAGATAGATATATAGATAGATATAGCTATAGTATATTTATATGTATATATATATATAAATATATATATATATATTATATATATGATATCTATATATAATATATATAAAGGATATATATATATATAGATATAAAATATACACACATATATATAAAATCGTTACCATGTTCAGTAATTCCATAACCGGTCCGTATATCAGACGCAAATTTCCCCTCATACGACAGGCCGTTGTCCGCCGTCGTGAAAATATAATTTGCACTGACGTCTATTGTACATTTTGCCATTGTCACTCTAACGCTCACCCTTTCAGCCTCCAAAGAGAGAAGGAAAAAAAAAAATTACAAAACAAAAAAAAAACAAAAACCAACACAACACATAAAACGCCACAAAAAAAAAAATCGATACCAAAAAATGGCAAAAAAAAGAAAAAAGAACTAAAACAAAGCGAAACAAAAAAAAAAAAAATAAGGGAGCGATGAGACATACGGGAAAAACGCCATATGGAGACGACCCCAAACAAAAAATAACAAAAAAAAGACACACACAACACAATGACTCAGTCAATAACACAACCTACCCAAAAAAAGATGAGACACACCCAAAGAAAAGCAAGACGACCCGAAGCTGTGAACATTCAACGACACAAACTCCCACAAATGCAACCCCCCAACACAGCACCATACACTTTCTCAAGTCGCCAAACATAAGGAACACGCCCATACGTTATGGCGAGCGCCTTTCTTTCTCTCTGGTTTCTCACCCTACGACATGGATAAAGAAGCCATTTTCAAAAGCCATTATGCGTTTTACTTTAATTATGTGTGCTATTTATCTTCCTTAACTGACTATTAACGTTTGGAGCTGCAATAGGACTGCTTTGATTCTGATGATATCTAATGTGGCTTTGTGTTTTTTTTTTCTCGTTTGTTTGTGCATGCAACCTTATCAATTTGGTGTGTTTTAATTATTGGATTATAAAATGTAAATCAATTAGGAATGCGTTGTTCTGATGATATCTAATGTGGCTTTGTGTTTTTTTTCTCGTTTGTTTGTGCATCTACTTTATTCATTTGTATGTTTTAATTAATGGGATTATTAAATGTTGATTCAATAGGACTGCTTTGATTCTGATGATATCTAATGTGGCTTTGTGTTTTTTTCTCGTTTGTTTGTGCATCTACTTATCTATTTGTATGTTTTAATTAATGGGATTATTAAATGTTAAATCAATAGGACTGCTTTGATTCTGATGATATCTAATGTGGCTTTGTGTTTTTTTCTCGTTTGTTTGTGCATCTACTTATCTATTTGTATGTTTTAATTAATGGGATTATTAAATGTTAAATCAAAGGCTCTTTATAATCTGATGATATCTAATGTGGCTTTGTGTTTTTTTCTCGTTTGTTTGTGCATCTACTTATCTATTTGTATGTTTTAATTAATGGGATTATTAAATGTTAAATCAAAGGCTCTTTGTAATCCTTCATACTTTCATTTATATATACGTTCCTTTACTTAATCCTTTAGTCTAGATATGCGCTTCTACAAGACTTTACAAATCCTTCCCAGAAAAGAGAAGAAAAAATAGGATAAGAAAAATAAGAAAAATGTATATACGTACATCAGGCTACGATACGTCTCCCCCCCCCCTAACATTCCATTCACACCCTCCTGCACCCTCTTCTTCCTTCCTCCTCCCCCTTCTTTCCTCCTACTCTCCCTCCTCCCCCCCTCTTCCCTCCTCCCCTCTCTTCCCTCCTCTTCCCTAATCCTCCCCTCCCCCCTCTTTTCCCTCCTCCCTCCTCCTCCCCCTGCCCCTTCCTCCCCTTCTTCCCTCCTCCTCCCTCCTCCCTCCCCCCTTTTCCCCAACCGATCTTCTTTAGAGCAAGCTTAGAACTCGGTAGTGGCGCAGTTCGGTCGTTTTTGCCTGCGCGCCAACTTCCCCTTTCCTTTGCCCGACATCGCCTGGCACCTCCTCACCTTTCTTCTCGCTTCTTCGAGACCGTATTTTTTTTTTCTTCTTCTTCTCCTTCTCCTTCGCCTTCTTCTTTCCTCTGTCAGACTAGGGGATCCTCGACCCTCTTGTCTCTTGCGTTTGTTGATTCTGTGTTCTTTATTTTTGGGGGGTCTTTATATATATAACAAATATAAATATATATATATATCAAAATATATATATATATAATACATATCTATATAAATAAATATAAATATATATATATATAGTATACACACATAATATATATATATATATAAAAAATTACATTCTTTACTTTTTGTTTATTTTTGATTTGTTTTGTCTGTCTTGGTTTATTCTGTGTTTCTGTTTGTCTGTCATTATATATATATATAAATCTCTATAATATATAAATATTATATATATATATTTATATATAGATATATTATACACACAATAATATATATATATATATATTCCTGTTCTTCTACTTTTTTGTTTTTATTTTTGTTTGTTTGTCTGTCCTTGGTGTATGTCTGTGTTTTCTGTTTGTCTGGTCATATAAATAAATATATAATATATATAATAATATTATATAATATATATATATATATATATATATATACATATATATATATACATATATATATTTATTTATTTTACTTTTTTGTTTTATTTTTGTTTGTCTGTCTGTCTGTGTTTATGTCTGTTTTTCTGTCTGTTTCTGTTTGTTTCTGTTTGTCTCCCTCTCTCTCTCTCTCTCTCTCTCTCTCTCTCTCTCTCTCTCTCTCTCTCTCTCACCTCACTCTCTTCAGTCTCACCTTCCTCTTCTCTACTCACTCTTCTCTCTCTCTCTCTCCTCCACTCTCTCTATCTCTCCTCTCTCTCCTCTCTGTCAGATCTCTCTCGTCATCCTCTCTCTCTCTCTCTCTCTCTCTCTCTCTCTCTCTCTCTTTCTACATTTATCACCGGCCTTTTTTTACTTGATGTCGTCATCATTCTCCCCCAGTGACTCTCTTTCTCCCCCTCTCTCGCTCACCTTTTATCCTTGCTTATCTGCCGCTATCCTCTTGCTTCCGGCTTCGACCCTGCTTTGTGACTTAATTCCTTTTATCTCTTTCTCCCTCTTCGCCAGTACAGCCAGTCCTTCTGTTCT
>NW_028234418.1:10844730-10847230 GCF_977035675.1 Penaeus japonicus
GAAAAGGGGGTCAGTATTAAACCAATCCTTATAACAGGCAATATTGTCGACTTCATCAACAGCGTTCTGCCTATTATCCTCCCCGTTCTCATTACAGGCTAAATTCTCTTCAATAGAGTTTACAACTGACTAAATTCCAATTATGAACACCAAGGTAGACTATACCTCTATTATCACTCCTCCCCTCGGCCAGCCAACCAAGGGGAAAGCGTTCACGATCCCCTCGACCCACCACCAACCTGTGAGGGGATGTCGTCCTGTGTTTGAGAGGAAATATTTATGAACAGGGGCGGGAGGGGAACCGGCGCCTGCATGCGTCTTTGTGTGGTTGTGGCGAGGCTATCAGGCTGCTCCGGTCCCTTGTATGTGTGTGTGGGAGAGAAGCGAAAGAAGGAGACGAGAGGAGAGGAGAGAGAGAGCTTTTCAGCTGCGTCTGAGATGAGGGGAAAGAAGTTGATGGTACAGTGGAGTAAGGGCTTCTAAGATGAGGGGAGAGAAGTGATAGTGTAGAGGAGAGGGAAGTTCTATGTTGGTTCTATGATGAGAGGAGAGAAGTTGCTGCTATGGGTGAGAGAGGGGTCCCATGTTGGTTCTAAGATAATTGTATACAGGAGAGAGGCTATATATGTTATGATATAGAATAAAAAGGAGGGAGCTGCTAGCGTTGGAGTTTTAAAGATTCCTTTGCTTAGGAAGTTCTTGAAGTTGTAGGGAACTTTCTCATCGCTTAAGGCCTTGGTCGATTTGTCTGTGAGAAGATTATTGTGAACTAAATGGCAGCTCTAGAATTACTTACTTAAATGGAAAGGGGTGGGACTTCATAATGGATTCACTATCTCACGGTTATTGCCTTTGTTGAATGTCAATGCGAAAGTATCACGTATGAAAAATGCATACCATGACAGAAACTTAGAGTTACTAAGCTATAGAATAAAGAGTAAATATTGGATATTTTCTTTTAATGTGTATAGCCTTTAGTAAAGTTTATCTTGCGAGTAAAGTGAATGTTCAGTTCTGTGGGGAAGGTCTGAATTGTGTTCATGTTAGCAAGCAACTCCAAGGTTATTCGAACAACAAATGCGCCTCGTGGATGCAGTCAATTCCGAAGCAAATCCCCAAACTTCTTGTGCTTGCCGCCGGTGCTTCCTTTGGATCAAATCTACCCCCCCCCCCCCTATTAAAAGAGATTGAGAGACGTGTTGATAACAAAGAAGTAGCCGCTTGGACGATCAGCCCCGCCAAACTCGGCTCCAGATGGGTTCCGATAGCCGCCAAGGGACTTTAATCTGCACGAGGAATCGGAGGCGCGGAGTTTGTTCACCGATAACTCCTCCGTCTACTCCCAACAACACCGTTACTCCCTTGCATGCCTGGGAACACAGCAGTAATCAGCGGCGGCCAGGAACGCATTTTTATGCCTTCCTTTTTTTTCTTTCTCTTGGCTGCCGCAGCGCACTAACAGACCTTGAAAATGGTGATAAAATTGCAATTGTTCCTGGACTAAACCTGTTGAATTGTATATTAAATAACTTAACATAAATACACCTATATCGTTCAATACGTAAGAGTAGATATCTCTCTCTGGTACATCTATTCTAGAAACGTTCATTCTCTTCCCACGTAATACATCAGCGTTTTAAACATTAATCTCCGGATTA
Organism: Penaeus japonicus; assembly: GCF_977035675.1. NCBI lineage: Eukaryota > Metazoa > Arthropoda > Malacostraca > Decapoda > Penaeidae > Penaeus > Penaeus japonicus. The sequence goes on from NW_028234418.1 coordinate 10,846,389, forward strand.
TTTGCGATCTGCATGACAGCACACACCGGGGCGTTGCGAGTGCGCGGCCCCCCCACACCCGTCACTATGATTGAACGGCTGCGTGGATACAACAATCAGATTTACGGTCCGCGGTTCTGAACCCTCCGTGGAAATCCTAATCGCTCGTGGAACAGGAGGCTCTGACCGTCGTCGCCGAATTGATTTTACATTATTCACATCTGGCTGGATTTGAAATCAGGGGCAGTAGACGCGACTTCATCTTAGGGCGACGGGAGAGTGAGTGACTCCGCTCGGTTTGAATGTCATTCTACGAGGCTTGCTATTTACGGAAAGATCATAGGACATCGAAAGACAAAAAGAAGAAGAAGAAGGAAAAAAAAAACAGTCAAGAGAACAGAAGTGAATGTAAATGATGTCACTTTCAGTCAAACTTTCCACTTTTCTTGATATGTTCCTTTTTTCCCCCCACCTTCAGTAAAACTACAAATCGGAACCTGCTTTTACTCTATTGGCGAAAGTTCATTAAACTTTTGCCATCTTAATTAGCTTGAAAACAGACCATCATCCGATCAGCTTTTGTAAAGGGTAGCCATTAAATGCCAGTTCATCGTATAACCAGCAGAGATGGTGAAAGTTTGATTCCTCTTAGGCGTTGCGCAGGGCGAGAGGGGGAGACGGGCGGGGGGGGGGGGGCGAGCGGAGGAGAAAGGGGGGGTGGGAAGTTAGGGAGGAGGTGAGAGTGGTGGGGGGAGGAGGGAGGGAGAAGAGGAAGGAGGATGATGGGTGAAAGGGGAGGGAGATGGAAGAAGATGAAGGTAGGAGGATGTAGAAGAGGAGAAGGAGTAAGGGGGTGGGGATAG
>NW_028234418.1:10857230-10859730 GCF_977035675.1 Penaeus japonicus
AAAAGGAAGAAAAATCAAAATCAAATAATAGACATGATTTCCTCAATCAACTATTTTCTCTCTCTCGCTCACTCACTCTCTCTCTCTCTCTCTCTCTCTCTCTCTCTCTCTCTCTCTCTCTCTCTCTCTCTCTCTCTCCAAATAAAACGAATAATTTCCTCTATCAACTATTTTTTCTCTCTCGCTCTCGCTCTCTCTCTCTCTCTCTCTCTCTCTCTCTCTCTCTCTCTCTCTCTCTCTCTCTCTCTCTCTCTCTCTCTTCTAAAACAAAGAAAGAGAGAGAGAGAGAAAAAAAACAGTTAGACATAAAAGGAAAATGACAAACCTTGTGTGGAAAGACGGTATTGATTTCCGCGTCAAGAGCCGAAAAAAGGGAAATGTGTTAAAAGAAAGGAAATAATGGAGACAGGGAGAGGGCGGACAGCAACAAAGTCACACGTGAGTCTTTTGTCCTGACTAATAGTGGGGGAAGAGGGGGGGGGAGGCGGTAGGTGGCTATGGGTGCTTGGGGGAGGGGGGAGGAGGCGGTTATGGGTGCTTGGTGAAGAGGGGGAGGGGTGGAGGGGGAGGGGGATGTTGCTTGTTTGGGAGAGAAAACTGGAATGGAAAAGGGGAGAAAAGGTCACAAATTAGTATCTGGAGTGAGTGTTTTGGTGTGCGAGTCGAGGGAAGGTGATTTGAGTGAGTGAGAGAGAGAGAAAGAGACAAACAGAAAGAGAGAGAGAGAGAGAGAGAGAGAGAGAGAGAGAGAGAGAGAGAGAGAGAGAGAGAGAGAGAGAGAGAGAGAGAGAGAGAGAGAGAGAGAGAGAGAGAGAGAGAGAGAGAGAGAGAGAGAGAGAGAGAGAGAGAGAGAGAGAGAGAGAGAGAGAGAAAGGGATAGAGAGAGACTGTCAGTGAGAGAGACAAAGACGGACAGAGAGAGAGAGAGAAAGAACGAGAAAGAGACAGAGAGAGAGAGAGAGAAGAAAGAAAGAGAGACAGACAGAGAGAAGAAAGAAAGAGAGACAGACAGAGAGTAAGACTGACAAAGACAGATAAAGAGATAGAGAGACAGAGAGAGAAAAAGACAGAAAGAACAAATGAGAATAAGAGAAAACAGAAAATCGAGCAAAAAGCCAATACCACGGGATAGAATAAGGACACGGGAAATAAAGGATGAAAGAGGATATCACGGATAACTAAAAGGGAAGCAGAGGGAAAGGCAAATCAGAAGAGGATGGCAAGAGATAAGAGATAATATGGATTAAGGTGAGGGAGGAAGGAAGAAGGGGAGGGGGGGAGGGTGAGAGGATGAAGAATGAGTAGATTGGGAGAGGGAGGGATAGAGGGAGAGAGAGAAAGGAAGGGAGGGAGAGAGAGAGAGAGAGAGAGAGAGAGAGAGAGAGAGAGAGAGAGAGAGAGAGAGAGAGAGAGAGAGAGAGAGAGAGAGAGAGAGAGAGAGAGAGAGAGAGAGAGAGAGAGAGAGAAAGAAAGAAAGAGAGAGAGAGAGAGAGAGAGAGAGAGGAAGGGAGAGAGAGAGAGAGTTAAGGAGTTAGAGAGATAAGGGAAAGATTACTAGGAATAAGGGGAATGGTAGTGGTAATGGTTGTAGTAGAAGTAGTACTAGTAGTAATAGTAGTAGTAGTAGGAGGAGGAGGAGGAAGTTGAAGGGGGAAGGGGGAAGAGGGGAGGAGGGAGGAAGGACAATGATGGGTGAAACCAAACAAACAAGGGTGGTCAGGAAAGGGTTTGGGCTGTACACAAAGACACGAGAGCACAGGGTAAGTGTGTTAGCGAGGGGTGAGGCCGGAGCTCTCCGAGGGGAAATGGCCAAGAGGAGTCCGTCTGGGAAAATGAGGGGAAAAGAGTGAGATACGCGAAGCATCCGCCGCATTCCCTCCTATCACAGGCTTATCCTTGGCGGAAAAGTCGAGGGACCGGAGTCAGAATCCAATGTATTCCTGATCAATTCATCGAGTACGTTTGACATGGTGAAAAGACGGAACACATTCATCCTGGTTTAGGGAATATTCCCGCTTTGAGGAAACTCATGTAACGCTTATAGCTGTTGCAAGCCTTTCACCAACACGAGACGGCGAGCTGCCCCTTCCCCCCACCCGTCCACCACTCCCCCCCCCCACTTCCCTTCGGACCCCAATCTCGCTAACTCATGAAAGGACAAATTTATATCACAATATCCCGCACGATTCCTGTGGGTTTCGCCTGAAAAATTACGCTCGTTTTCAAAGGAAACTGAATGACGTTTAGCAAATGCATTTTTTGGGGGTTGCCTATTCTTTGTGAAATTCTTGAGGGATTAGCTGAATAATTACATGCGTTATTCTCACAGGGAGTACGTACCAGGATTGGTCAGAGGCCGAGGAAGAGAGGGGAAGAGAGGGGAGGGAGGGAGAACCACGGACCAAGTGGTGGGGGGAGAGGAGATGAGAAAAGACAGATGATGCACTACGGAGACATATATTGTGTGTGTGTAAAAGAGAGAGAGGGGGGGAAGAAAGAG
>NW_028234418.1:10874730-10877230 GCF_977035675.1 Penaeus japonicus
AGCACTGGTATGTCCACTGGCAACTACAGCGATGAATCCACCTTCTCGCATTATCCTCAGCAAAAAATCACATTAAGGCGACATTTTAGTTTGCATGTACACTTGTTATGATCAAGAGTGATTGCAAACTGTTTCATTTTCATATGAATATGACAAAAATCAATAAAATTCACAGGAAATAAGCGAGAATAATGATCATGCAGCTTCGTCATAGGCCTACAATAACTGAAATAATACATGGAATTAATAATTACAAATTCCCAAACATTTTGTTTTAATAACATTTAGCAGAAAAACAGTAGACATATGAATATATAAATTATTTTTGTGTTTGCATTATTTAGAATTCAATTATACCCCCCCCCCCCCCCCCCCCCCCCCCCCCCCCCCCTCCCCCCCCCCCCCCCCTTAATCATAGTTTGATTGCATTTCTTTTTTGAAAACGTTGAAACACAAATAACAACCACCATTGCGTGGAGCCATTGTTTCTTTCTTTCGACTGTAATCTAAAAAAAAAAAAAAAAAAATGTCTGTTTTTGACCTTACTTTATTAATATGAACCATAAATAAGATCATGCAATAGAATTTGCTTTCTAGAAATTAATTATATAGAAACAATTAACACAGAAGAATCTTTAATCATTTCTTTAAAAGTCTCCGCTGTTGTAATCAGTTTTTGTTTACAAGTTACGGGATTGGTCAAAGGAGCCTAAAGAATTATGATGCGGGTCGCTGAATGGCGGAATCGATTTTACCAGAGTTACCATCAAATTTTACGGTGATAAAGGTCTATTTACCCTTACCAGGCGACTTAACATCGCTTGATGAATCCCACTTTGGCCAATGACTGCATAACGCTAGGTAGCTGACCGATTGTAACTGCCTTACCATCGTAATGTTAGGAATCCAGGCCCCTGGGGCCGGATTCACTAACGCACTCACAGATAAATACGCTGGATAACTACAATTATGATGCTTAAAAAGACCGCAGCGGTTATTCATGAAAACTACCATAGACAGAATCGATGCTAATTTACCAGTGGTTGGAGCACTGGTATGTCCACTGGCAACTCAGCGTATGAACTCTCTTATCTCGCTTTATCTCAGCAAAAAATCAACAATTTAAGGCGACATTTCGTTTGCAAGTACCACTTATTAAGATCCGGTTGTGATGGCAACTGTTCATTTTCATATGATATGACAAAAAATCAAAATAATTCACAGGAAATAAGCGAGAGAGAATAATGTTCATGGCAGACTTCGTCATAGTCCTACAATAACTGAAAATAATACATGGAATTAATAATTCGACAAATTCAAACATTTTGTTTTAATAACATTTAGCTGGAAAAACAGTGGACATATGGAATATATAAATTTATTTTTGTGTTTGGCATTAATTTAGATACCATTATTCATACATCATAGGGTTTGATTGGCATTTCTTTTTGGAAATCGTTTGATACAAATAACCCCACATTGCGTGGAGGCACATTGTTTCTTTTTCTTTCGACTGTAATCTAAAAAAAAAAAAATAAAAACTGTATGTTTTATGAAACCCATTACGTTCTATATGATCCATAAGATCATGCAATAGAATTGCTTTCTAGGAAATTAATTATATTGAAACAATTTAACACCGAAGGAATCTTTATATTTCTTGAATAGTTCTCGTGGTTGGATCAGGTTTTGGTTACATGTAACGGATGGTCAAATGAGCTATAGACTTATGTAAGGAGGTCGCTGATTGGCGAGATTCGATAAACAGAGTTACCATCAAATTACGGTGATAAAGTCTATTTACCCTTACCAGGCGACTTATCATCGCTTGATGAATCCCACTTTGCCATGACTGGTAAACGCTATGGTAGTTGACCGCTGGTAAATGCCTTACCATCGTATGTTAGTGAATCCAGCCCCTGGATGGTACTGAATGTCTCAACGACGAAATCCCAAGAACGAGATTGCGTGTGGTCTCCTTTCATCATTTGCGATTCCGGCACGAGATGTTCTTGCTGTGTTTAACGTTTTATTAATATATTTGTGAGGTTATGTAACGCATCGCCTTTCTCTTATTATCTGCTTTTGGAAGGCCAGCATTTGCAGAGTCGGAATGGAATGTTAATAGCCAATTACCTTGTTCCTACCTTTGAATTGCGAGGGGAGACCTTCGTCAAAGACGGATTTCTTTTAATCTCCTGCTTATCATTTTGATAGGGAATGATTTGATGTATGAAATCATCTCACCAGGAAAAGAAGAAGAAGAAAAAACGGTGCGACACTGCTATTTCTCCAGAATTTCTCCATCTCTCTCTCTCTCTCTCTCTCTCTCTCTCTCTCTCTCTCTCTCTCTCTCTCTCTCTCTCTCTCTCTCTCTCTCTCAGAACTCCAGCCAACCTCCACCCCCCGTTCTCTCTCTCTCTCTCCTCCTCTCTCTCTCTCTCTCTCTCATCCTCTCTCTCTCTCTCTCTCTCTCTCTCTCTCTCCTCTCTCTCTCTCT
>NW_028234418.1:10922230-10947230 GCF_977035675.1 Penaeus japonicus
TATCCCCCAAGCAATTGTCCTCAGCAGGGACCCCAAGCCCGGGCCAAAGGTCTGACCGAGCGTACCCCTCAACAGGAAGGGCGTCTTAGTAGTTACCTGTTAACTGTATTCATACTTGGGGTGGGTTTATGCTAATAAGGGGTATGATAATGTAGGAATGTTTTCTTCATTTCGGGTCATGGAGAACCTAGAGGGTGTGAGGCCATTGGATGTACAATTATTCAGAACAAATATAATGGAGAAAAAGGTGAAGCTATTATTCCTTCGCCAACCACACGTTATCAACAGCCGAAGTACAGAGTGAGAGACTCAAGGGCCCGCGGACGGAGGGGAAGAAAGGGGAGGGAGTCGAGGGGAGGAAAGGGAAACGACATAGAAGGGTGGAGGAAAGAGGGGAGAGTGAGAGAGAGAGAGAAAGAGGATAGGAGAGAGGCGACCGCCAGAAGGATGCGGGGTGACGAAGAGGGAGACAATGGGGGAGTAATGAAGGACAAGTAGGGGAGAGGGGGAGGGGCCGGGGTGGGAAGAGGATGGGAGAAGAGGAAGCCGGAGTCCGGGTAAGAAGGGAAGATTATGAATGACATGAAAGCCACGTTAGAATAAAGGGAAAGGCGGAGAGGGGGAGGAAAGAGAGAGAGAGAGAGAGAGAGAGAGAGAGAGAGAGAGAGAGAGAGAGAGAGAGAGAGAGAGAGAGAGAGAGAGAGAGAGAGAGAGAGAGAAAGAGAGAGAGAGAGACGAGCAGATGGTAAATGAAGAAACAACAGTGATACAAACGTCGCATATATGTTCGTGTCTAATTTATATGAAAACCACGCAAGGAAATTAGTTGTCTGAATTAGAATGAACATCATAAACACACCGCTTACCAAAGAATGTGTGGACGCGATCCAAAACGAGGCTGTAGTTTTTATTTTGATATAATTCCTTGAATTAAGCTCGGCTATTTGTGATCACATCTCTCTCATGCGATTGCTATTATTTTCTCAATCTTAATTAAAAGGAAATCACCATTCATTCAAATCTAAGTTTCTCAATCCGCTTATGTACTCTTTTTTAGCAATCACAAATCAGCTCCTTAAACAAGATTTCGATCAACAAGAATAAATCGGATAACGTGTGGATTAAAACGGTGCGGCCGATAAAGCCAGTTATTAAGAGAGAGGAGTGGGCGGGACGTGTTCGGCCGAGAGGGGTGGGGGTAGGTGGGGGAGGGGCGTCGGTTGAGAGGGGGAAGGGGGGGGTGAGGAGTAGAACGACAATCGCTCTTTACCGATAACACCCAATTGGCGATTTAATGGGCGGGCCTTGGGGAACCCTCAGCGATCCCGCGGTTGGGTTCGGAGCACCCTTGTGTCGGCCGCCCGTCGACCTTTTTTTTGGTCGATTTCATTTTATTTTTTTATTTTTTTACGAATGGTAATCGCTCGACAAAGCTGGCTCTACTACGCGGCGATGTTCATAACTAGTGAAGACGGATCGAGGGACTATAAGGAATAGTGGATAATACATAAGGAAGAAAATGATTGAATAATTACATCCATAGCGAATAGGTGGCAACAACGAAGAGCCTAACGTTGTGTAGATGGTGGGGCTTCTCACGCCACCCCCCCCCCCCCCCCCGCCGCGCCCCTCCCCTCTCCCTTCTCACCCGTCTCCCTGCGTGCCGTCATCAGCCTCACAATAATAAAATCTAAGACAAATCTGTCGAATCACTGATCTAAATGTTGCAAAGCCATCTTATAATGTCACCGTAACTCCCACGGTAATTAAGCATATTAATAGAGAAATTCCAAGTCAAGCCACGAAATGACCTTTTTTTCCCGAGCTTTCTGCTTAACGGTCGGATTTTCGTGCTAATACTCGTACTAATATTTTAGCACATAGGAATAATTGTCACTTTCTTAATCACAGGCATACATTCAAGAGAAGCTCACTTGAATGAAACTAATAGCGAGGTATCATATTGTGTGATCAAAAGGTAGGAAGAAAGTTTGGGGTTTGTTAATCTAATCTCAAAATAGCTTTTACTCTCGATGTGGCTCCTGCTCGGGTTGTCAACTAGAGATTTATGAATATCTTTTTGTGTCTGTTCGTTACCGATTTTTCATATTTAGACGAATATCTTTGCGAAGTCTTATTCTGGGATAACCTCGTATTGGAGCGGTTAATTTTAACAAGCTGAATTATTTACGAATTTATATAACTACATCATTATTCACCACATATGTGCTGTTTATTATACGGATATGTGAATATACCACAAACCCTATTTTATAGTTATATCACCATTTCACTGTCCTTATTGTTAAATAAATTGATCCGCCTGGTTTCTTTACGACAGTAATATCCAAACGAACAATAAACAACAAAGGCCGCTTCGTTGAATCGTTCACGAGGCAGTTGCATTCATAAGACAAACGTTTGCTTGCGCTGACGTTTTCGTTCTTGAAATTAAATGCAGAGCATTGTGAGGCGAGCAGCTGACGTTCTGCATCTTGCATAGTCCTCTTCCTTCTTCTCCTTCTTTAGAGTTAATTTCTTAGCTCTTGGAAGACGTTCGTTGAGAATGTCTTGCAGCGAGAATGAATGTCTTTCAGTTTATTTTATTTGCGTGTTGGCAGGGAGGATGTGAAATGCGAAATGGTCCAGTCAATGCTGGGAAAGGTTGGCCATTTCCACGTTGAACAGGAACCACACTAACTTTACGCCCCCCCCCCCCCCCGATTAATTATTAAAGGTAATATCAGCTAAGTTTCGTGTTTTGTTGAGCGCTCAGTATTGCTCCCCCCTCCCACCACGCCCCTCCCCGCCCCCTCTCTCCGCAGACATATTCACCATCGAGCGTGTTTGGTCACGAATCGATGCTGAATTAAATTTTCATTGCCGACATAAATCACTCGAGATGGGGAATGCGTTTTCGTCGGAGCTTGGCAAACGTTTTATCGCTGCTCCATCTGTATTGACAAGACATTGGATTAGGTTGCATTTGAATACTTGGCTCCTCAATGATGCGAGCTACTCCGGGATTCGGAAATTGATTCCGTGGTTTTTATTCGTAAATAAAACATATCCAAAGACATCGTGCTCCGAGACCACGTGCACTTACAGTTACTTTCACATGCCACCGCCTACAGCCCGACAGGAATCGCTACATTATTCCTCTTTGTACATTCAATGTAATTACTTTAACCTGCGGGTGAACTAAGTACTGTCCACCGTTTCCTCTTCCTGGCGTACTGGCTGATTACTGCAGCCGTCCACGGGCCTAAGGAGGGGAGGGGAGGGAGGGAGGGAGGGAGACTGACAGTCGAGAGATCTCTTGGACCCTCCGGAAGTGCGAGATCGAGTACCAGCATGTTTATATATCAGAGTTGTTGAACTTGGAATGGAATTTCCCTTAATTTACCCCGATCGTGTGCATCGGAAACGCTAATCAATCGCTCGCGGCAATGCCATGGCCGTCAATGTATTACAACATAAATATAAAGCCGTTAGGCGGATTAGAGAGCAGGAGGCCGCTCTTTAGAAGGGCTTTCGCTCAATGTACCGGAATATATTCTAAGATGTGTTCAAACAGCAAAGGGCAAATCCACACCATCCCCGGCGGAATGCACCGACGTGTCGGGTTCCAAACTAAGGATATTTTCTTTGTGGGAGGGTGGCTGGTGATTTCTTTGTGATCTTTATGCCCCAATGACCGCCCGCATGCCCAGCCAGTCCCAGCTGCTACGCTTCCTTTGTCACAGACTGATGCTGATTCTCACAAACTCTAAAAAATCCGTAAAATTATTTGGAATATTCTGAACTTTTTTGTACAAACATTCGTCATAATAACTATGTATAAATAGCATGTACTAAATAAAACCTAATATCAAGTGATCAATAAAAAGAGCGAATGCGCGGAGACCGTGAGAGTTAGTGTGCACGCACCCATCTTCTGTAGCGGCCCATCTGCTGGGATCAGTCAGGGTTAGCACGTCAGAGCGGGAGCACGTTTCTTGAATCGCTGAGTGATCTCCCATGTGGTGTCTGTGGTGTTATATGAAGTGTTGGTAGTGGTGGCGAGAGGCAAGATGGTGTCGAGTGTATGTCGTGGGTCGTATCCTAGCATGACCCCACATGCTTCGCCCTCACGAAAGCCGCTTATTGACCCCCAGAAGGATTATTTTTCACCGTTACAAGTGGAAACCTCCGTGGAGTATGACCTTCCCGCACACATCTATCCGCCGAAAGGCTCGGAGCCTATTCTTATGATACACCCAGGATATGTATCAGCTGTACGGGCTAGGTCTAGAGCCGTCGTTACTCCCTCACCCACTGCAATGGTGGCCACGTCAGGGGCAGCCCGCCCTCTGGCCCCCTTGCAGCTGCCCAACCCACAGCAGCACCAGCAAGTGGCCGGGGCAAGGGCGTCCCGCAGCACACAGCAGCGAACCTGGTGCATGTGTGGAAATCCCAACTGTAATTCTTCTAGTGTCAAATCAGTCAATGTACAGAGTGTTAGAAACGTACAAAGTGTGCATAGCCAAAGTGCTTCAAGAAGTGTACAGAGCCAGAGTGCAAGAAGTGTGCAGAACCAAAATGTAGGAAGTGTGCAGAACCAAAGTGCAAGAAGTGTGCAGAATATCCGCGATGCTAGTATGATGGGCGTTAGCAGCAGCGCCAGCACCATGACCAGCACTACCAGCAGAAGTAGTGCAGCGCTGCTTCAGCAGCAGCAACAGCAGCAGCAACTGGTGTGGGGAAGTGGTGGAAGGTGCTTAGGGCCTTGCTGCAACCCTCGAGCTGCTGCCATGGCTCCTCCACAGGCAGAGTTTGTGGCTCCGGGTCTGCCGCCCTCGCTCCTTGCCCGCACGCCCACACGTGGGACTGCAGGCGGCTCACCCAAGTTACGGGCGGCGCGAACCCGTCGTGGATTATCTGTTGCCAGCAGTGTAAATCTCCCGGATTACTTAGGAAGTGGGCGACCAGCCAGGGTGACAGGCGGTGCTGTACATGTCCACCCACGCCCACGAGCATTATCTACCTCTATGGGTGCTCTTGCCGCGGCGCCCGCCCCTCCCATGGCTCACCAGCACATGGGCATGGGCGCCTCCCTCACCACCTCCCTGGACCTGGCGAGGGCACATGCTCTCACCCCTCGCTCCCTCCAGCCCGTCCAGCAGCAGCAGCAACAACAGCAGCAGCAGCAACAACAACAAACATTGCAGCAGGCCCCCATTGTCTCTACGTCCTCGCTCCTCCATACCGTGGGTCTATCCAGGGACTCCGGCTGTTCCGTGGGCGCCGAGACTGCGGGCGGCGAGTGGGCGTCTGATCGTACCCGCGGCCTCGTCGACTCAGGATTCTGCACGCCCGTCGACCTCACAGACGATTTTGTGGCAGGTAAGATCTCGAAGTCTACGGTGATTTCGCGCCGCATTTCACTACATCCCTTATAACAGAAAATACGCAAAGTTAGTTGTAGTTCATATTTTGTTCAAAGTGTCTTGATTAGTGTTCAGCGTAGTTGTAAAGAGAAAGTTTGATTAAATATTCATGTGCTCCTTAATAAAATGTTGACAAGGAAAATATTTATTAGTGTAAAGTTAAACAGTGAAGTTGAATCAATGTCTCTCAAATGGACAAATGCATGTAATAAGTGTGTAGTGTGAAGTTTATATTACCACTTCAGTATATTTTCCTTTACGTTTGGGTTTCATTATGAAATTTCCCCGAAATGTTTTATGTAAATTTAGTTGTAACAGTGTTGCTGAATCGTGACGAAAAAAAGTGTTCAAATGAAAAGAACTTCGAACTCGCATAATGCACAAGGGAAATCAGCCTTCCATAGCTTCAACAGGTGTGCATGCATGGATAGTACGCATGCAAATTATTTAGCCTTTTACCGTACTCTTTCGTTCGTCTGCACGTGTTCATTCAGAGTTGCAATATTGGTGAAACTGACAGTGTTACATTCCTTACTATGTCTGACAGAGTGTTCGTTATGTGGTTAAGAAAAAAATAACCGCCAACGCTTAACGTATGTTCAAAAAATATTTTAAATGTGCTCAGAAAAAAAAAACTTACTTGCCTTCTTAACCAAGAAATGTACAAGTTCAAATGGTTGAATTACAAATCTTGCCTTTGCTCATCTTGTTATTATTTTCTTTGGCAATTTAAAAATAAACTTTTTTTCATCCCATCAAGAGAAAATGTGTCAGATTCCATGTTGACGATAGAAAATGAAAAGCAAAGAAGTAAAGTGACTCCACCACCTGTCAAGCGTTCATGCGAGTTGGCAAGGTAAAGAAAAACATTTGGTGAAGACATATCAGGTGAAGGATTTTATCATTTTATCGTTAGTCTTTCTGGGAACCTTTTGACTTTCATTTTTATTATGTAGAAGTAGTTCAGTGCCTAGTCGTATATATTTTGTCCAGACGTGAAGCACGGTGGAAGTTAAGAAAGAGAGGTAGAAAATTGGTCACTTGGCAGCCGTCCCAGTCGAGTTCCCAACTATGTTTTTCTGACTATTTTCCCTGCACAATTCTCGAAACTGGAAGGCCTTTTTATGTTGTCAGTTTTTTGTCGAATCTATGTACTCCAGAAGTGGTAAGTAGTACGCACACTAGTGCAGTGGCTTCATCAGAATATAGTAGGAAAAAGGTATTTGGTCTCGTTCTCACTAAGGAAGCTTGAGGCACAACCGAGCCAACAATTCCTCAGTGTCGCCGTGGGTGGGGGCGGGACGTGTATCCACGGCCGCAATCCATATTTTTTTTCTTCTGATTTTATTTTAGGCCTTGGGCGTGGTCGAAAAGTTTAAGGATAATGAGCATGACGACCGGTGGGGAAAGGAGGGGAAGACTTAAGGTGCTTATCCACTGGCGAAACTGAAAGAAAGTTGCACGAGTTGCAAGTCTTTTTTTATGTTATTTATTGATTCCAGTTTCATTCAGAGCAATAGCTATTTCGAACTTCTCTTGCCGAAGTTACACAATTCAATGTAGATTGGTAAGCGATCATTTACTTCAAGTGTTTATTGTCATGACTTGCGTGTTCATGACCCCGCCTTTCATGTGCAGTCAATCGTGATTAACACGCCATCCTCTTTTATGCTACGATGATTATGGAATTACTGTGTTTTTTTATGCTGTTCTCCAAAAAGTAAGAAGATTAATCTTTAACGGAGACTCATCTCATTATGCACTACGCCAAGAATATTAGTTATGAAAAATGCGCTGTAACTATAATATTGAAATTGAAATTGTCAGCCTTCATTAGCATGGTAGAGAACACAAACCGCTAAAGAATTATTGTTGTTGCATGAGTAACGTTTTCTGTTGACGTGGGCGAGTCCTGCGGTTGATTCATAAACGACAGTACGTGCGTATATGCACCCCCCCCCTCCCTCCCAACCCTTCTCCCTCTCAAAGACCCTCCATGGTCTCGTAGGGATGAAGGATGTGGTTTTGGGTGTGGAAGTTGTCTCTACCCAGTTGCCTAAGTCCAGTTTGTCAAGCTTTATGAACGTGAAGAGGAAGAAGAAGGAGGGGGTGGGGGCCGCAAGAAAAGCCGAGCCCCCCCTCCCTACCTTTCTCCCCTCCCCTCCTTCCCTCCCAGGCAAGCATCTCAAACTCATGTTGCTTTATGGGCTGTTCCGAGTGGTTTATGGGGCTTGAAATGTATCCAGGAGGACCGCGTTGCCTCGCCGAGCCCAGATTAGATATTGGTGATGGCGTCGGGTGAAGAACGCGGGCCATATCTCCTCGCCCTATCCCCAGAAGGCTTTCGCGTTCGGTGCTCGCTACGTGGATTTCAAAAAGTATTTTGACGAGGTGCTGCTGAGGCGAGCGAGTGGGGCTGTGTGGTCGGTGAACAGCCTGGCGAGCAGCGTGCTGGACTTGCGGTCGATCGCCACATGTTTACAACCAGCACCGGCCGCACAACGCTCGCCTGCTAGATGACTAGACTCAATTATAAACATTGGTAATCGTTGTTTAATGTAACGGGTTGGATTCACGGATGACACCGAGAGTATTCACAAGGTCTTATCTGTTTACATTTGGAGACGTTGCCTTTTATCGTTCATCGAAATCAAATAAATGTTTAATTTTGTTAGAGAGTATTTTCAGTGAGGCGGTGGGTGCGAGGTATGGCCGGCTAGAGGGATAGGGAGATGGAGAGTTGCCATAGCACGTGTGGCATGCCAGTTAAGAGCGGTGAGATACATATCAGCAATTGACCCGGTAACGATTGAACTGCAGAGGGCGAGGCTGTGGTTGGGGTGGGGGGTGGGGGGATGTATGATGGGGGAAGGACGGTGGGGAAGGGAGAGGGAGAGAACGACCTATTTATTTGCTTTCGTGCCTGATCAGTTGAGGGGCCCGTGTGTATGTATGATCGCCGTCCCATTACGGTTGATTGATTAGTTGGATTCACAGGGACTTTCCCCCTAGTCGCGTTGTTCATTCTTTTTGACACAAAGAGACGTATCTGATCCTCCCGAAGAAGAGAAAAAGCGGCCAAATACGCCGAGCCATTTACTTTGGCAACAATGAAACAGGCGCTCACACGGTCATTTGTCTCCCGGGCGAAGCGCTGGCTTGTTCTTTATGCTCATATTTTATTCCTTCCTTTCATCTTTTATGAATCATGAAACTTGGCGCGGCCGGGATGACGGAAAGGGGAACCGTTGCATCGTTGCACTAAACCGCATGGATTACTGTGCTCGGAATGATTCATAACATCATGCAACCGCCTGATGCTTACTCTAAACGCGCACAGATTACGGAAGGATTTTTCTTTTTCGTTTACAAGGGGACACAATGTGCTCGGTAGATTTTTTTATTATTTTATTATTTTTTGGGGAGACTAAACGAATGCGTGCTGTGCGTGAGGGCTGGAAGGGAGGGGGTAGGGGGAGGGTGGTGGTCGTACCGTACGAGCGGTTAGAGGGGGAAGGGGGGGGAGGAGGTACGGCCGTGTTTAGAATACATACATATAAAAAGTACTGGGACGCCGACAATAAAAGAAGTTAAATAGACTACCTGAAAAGTTTGTCGGTGGGTTGATGGGAAAACTTGCGTCGTCACCCCTCCCTTACCCCCCTCCTTCCTATCCGACCTTCCTCCTATGCGAGGGACCCCCGACCCTACCCCCCGCAACCACCCTGCTTCCCCCAGGCGCCCAGTGGGTAACAATAAGAGACTCCCACCTAGGCGCTAGAAGGGCCGCGAGGCCTGGGGCCGATTGTGACCATTCTCCACCATTGACACGGCCTCGTTAAATATATTTTCCACAGGAACAGACGTGGTCCCTCGTAAACAGATTGTGTTTGCGAGACAGAGTGAGTGTATGAGTGGCGTGTTTACATATGTGTATAATTGTATATATTTATCTACACACACACACACACACACACACACACACACACACACACACACACACACACACACACACACACACACACACACACACACACACACACATATGCATACAAGGAGAAAGTCACGCTGTCAAATTATTACTTGTACTCAATCCGAAAACTTCAACAAATTCATTTCAGTTTATTTATGCGTTGATATTAGTTAGCTTGGATGCAGATCTTCTCTCCCCTCCCCCCTCCTTTTTATTCTCTCCTGTTTCCTGCGTTAGAGCGATATCAGAAGCATTAATCTTCACAATGCCACACTCGGAATCGGCGAAAATATACCCCCACCCTCTGAGGCGCCGTTCCATTTAATCATACTTGTACCCCTCTTCCCCTCTCCCTCCCCCACCCTTCACACGCTTCCCTCAGGACCCCATCCCTGCCCCTTTTCCTTCGCTCAGCCAGCATGTTCTCTCTCGCTCCCCTCCTCCCCCCTCCCCTCAGACCCTTCCGTCCCCCCCCCCCTTCCGTCCCCTCTCCAAAATTCCGCCTGTCGCTATTCCCACGCACGGGGTCCGTTTACTAGGGTTACTTTTATGAATATATTATAATAAAAACATTTTTTTCGATTCCCTTTAACTCTTATCCGTGTGTTTATTTATCTGCAGAACTAGGTATAGAAATGACATTGCGAGAGATGGATAGCTCGATGAGAGAGTGTCTGGGGAGGATTTGTAAGAGTGATTGTTGAAAAGGGAGTTTAAGAGCGTGAAGAGTGAGCGACGGCGAATCGGGGTAAGGGTGTAAAGGCCTCTCCACACAGCCGGTGCGTCAGGAAGAGAGAGGTCAGGGGCGGCGACTGCCACTCTAAGGTCGTGGCCTCCTTCCATTTACGAGGCATGGGACGCGGGTGAAGGCACGACCTGCTCTTTCTCTTCTCTCTCTCTCTCTCTCTCTCTCTCTCTCTCTCTCTCTCTCTCTCTCTCTCTCTCTCTCTCTCTCTCTCTCTCTCTCTCTTTCTCTTTCTCTCCCTCTTTCTCTCTTTCTTTCTCTTTCGGTTGTCTCTTCTCTCTCTATCTCGTTCAGCTTTCTATTCCTTTTTCTTTCCTTCTCATCTTGCCTCGCCTCTTCTCTCATCTCTTCTTTCCTCCTCTTTCGCTCTCGCTTGCTCAATTCCTCCTCTCTTTTCATCCTCGCACAGCCCTTGTCTCAGAATACAGCGAGTTCATGACACCCTTAGATACTTCCTTGTGGATTTCACGCGTTACGTTTGGCATTCGACGTGCGGCAGTTATCCAGCCATGTGAATACCGGGCTCAAGGCTCCCTTTTGAGTCGTCCATTTTTATAGAAAACGATAAGCAGGAAAGAGATCTGGAGCTTGTATGAGGCTCTATATAAAAAAAGTGGCAACGCTGTTCTCCCTCTACCTTGCCTCTCCTTCACCCTCTGCCGTCCCTCCCCATCACCCTCTGTACCTTCCCTCCCCATCACCCTCTGTACCTTCCCTTCCCTTCCTATTTTCTCCCCCTCCCCCCCATCCCCGCACGCTGAGGTAAGCCTACACACGGCACGGGAACCCAGCCCGTGGCGGCGCCCTGATCTGCCAACCGGCATGTTGTGATTCGATGTCGCTAATGCCACGATTGGCTCGCTCTCAACCGGTGCCTGAGTAATCATAGGGCAGAGCGAAGAGGCGGCTGGGGCGGGGAGGGGGAGGGGGAAGGGGAGGAGTGGAAGGAGGGCGGGAGAACTTTGCCGATGATTGATCAAATTCGTATTCAAAGCTACTGTTATAATAACTGGTTTCGTTAATTAATGTGTGATTCGTTCTGAAGATTGTACCCATAGGCATTAGAACTTTCTACGTCACTATGGATGGTTCCATAACGGACGGCTTGACAGAGGAACTTGCCACCCCTCCCCCCACCTCTTCACCCCCGCCAGTTAGAGCACGCGTGTCCCTCGGGGGTGCCTCCCCCGGGTGAATGATGGTCCTTGGGTCCCGGGTGTGACTGCGGGGGCCAGCACAGTCACGAGGAAGTGGGATCCCGCTAATTGCTTGACGAGCAGGAGGTCGTCCGTTGCTTGCGTGCGCGGGAGGTTAATCATATTGATATTATTACACGTTTCCTTGGAGCGCGTCGCCTGCTTTCTCTGGAAGGGAAGGTTTAAACAAATGTATGCATACGTAATACTTACATATACATATGTATTTATATAGCAATCTATCTAATTATACATAGGTATATATGTACATATATACACATGTGTGTACATACAAACACACACATGGATATTTATCATTCCTAGGGCCAACACGGACTGGCTATCCCTCAGGAGTTGCTCGACTCGGATAACAGTATCCAAAATGATCCCCGACACACGATAACCGTTTCCTGTTTTATGCCGAGTCTCATGCATCATAGGGCCTGTTGCGTGCATGGGTGCTCGCTTATTTACGACCCCGGTGACTGTCGAAAAGCTTTTTTTTCTTTTCAGTTTCCATGCATAAACTATTTTCCTCACTTTTGGTAGATCTGCAGTTTGTTATTTGTATATGTGTGTGTATGTATGTATGTATGTATATATGCTATATATGTATATGAATTTGTGTATGTATGTATATATATATATATATATATATATATATATATATATATATATATATATATATACATACATACATATACATTGTGGTTTTAAGGGTAGGCACAGAGGTGGAAACAAATACATCTTTCTTTCAGTCTCAAAATCCTCTGAATAATAGACACAAGGGAACGAAAATGAACCTTCCCCAAACTGCCATTATAGACTGACTTTGAAGGCTTTTGTATCAGCTGGGAAGGGGAAGGAGAGGTGGAGAGGGTAGGATGGGGGGGGGCGTGCAGAGACCGGCTCTCGCAGAACCACTAGTTTTGATTCGCTTTCAGATTGTTTCGTTTCGTCCGTTGAGAACCGGGGTGGATATATTTTCAAACTTTTTTTTTCTGTCGTGGTTGAAAGGGGGGGGGGGGTGCATGATTTAATGTTATTTTCAAAACAAATTTTAGACGGTTTAGTGACGCGTTTGTGGTAGAGTGATAGAAAACGGTTTTCCTTTTGAGTATTTGATTAAAAAATATTTGAAAAGGGAAAGAGGAGAAAGGCGTACTCACAGAAAGACAAGTAATCAAAAAAGTCTTTTGACAGAAGATGGAAATTGCAAGGGTCGAAGTAGGAAAACTAGTGAATTAGGCATTATTTAATAATGACTGCTAAACAAGAAGGCTCTCTCTCTCTCTCTCTCTCTCTCTCTCTCTCTCTCTCTCTCTCTCTCTCTCTCTCTCTCTCTCTCTCTCTCTCTCTCTCTCTCTCTCTCTCTCTCTCTCTCTCTCTCTCTCTCTCTCTCTCTCTCTCTCTCTCTCTCTCTCTCGCTCTCGCTGTCTCCCCATCCTGTTCCTCTCCCCCTCCTCCTTCTCCTCTCTCCACTCTCACAAGTTATTCACGTTTCAGTGGATTCTCCGGCGTGACTTTTGTTCCCTGGGGCGGCTCGTGTGGGGCGTAAACATGTATTGATTGAGTCTCTGTTCACTCACGTCCGAAAGATTTGTATGTTTGAATGTGTGCGTGTGTTTCGTTACAGCAGGGGGAAATATGATCATCTGCTCAAACACGCTAACACACACACACACACACACACACACACACACACACACACACACACACACACACACACACACACACACACACACACACACACACACACACACACACACACACACATGGGGTCCTTGTAGTAACAGCTTATTTAGTGACATGTTCATCCGCTTCTCAAGCTTTCCCTAAATCGCTCTTTTCATTAAAGATCCTTTGACTTGACTTTCTGGAGCACTACCATCTCTTTCCGTTACCAAGGCAGTGGTAGGCCTAAGGCACTGCTCTGACAAACAGCAACGCTTTCCCAAGACAGCACGACGGCATCAAGTCTTGGTGATGTATGGAGCGAGTCCGGAGCTGGAGTATAGCCAGTGCAGCTGCTGTTGTAATGGTACTGTTATCTGGGGCTGCTTCATGTTCTTTCCTCATTTGTTCCAGGATCGGATGTGTGCTCGTCCTATGTGCGTTGGGGAAAAGGGAGGAAGGAGGAGGGGGGGGGTGTTAGGCTTCTTCGGGGCAACAGATGCTCTCCTTTCATCCTGTGTGTCATGGTCTTTATCCGAAATATTTTACTTATTAATGGAAAGTAAGCACGTTGCTCAATAACTAAAGTCAGGACCTACGTCAGCTAGAGGGTATTTGCCCCCCAGTGTACAAGCGGGGCTTAGGGTTGGCGGTGGCAGCGGCCCCTACAGAAGGTAATCTCTCTTCAGGCTGTTTACTGACGGGCCCGAGTGCACTTACCGTCCCTGCACGGATGCCTATTAGAGGTATCTTTTTTTGATTTCTTTTGTAAATAATATACGGCCGGTATCTGATTGCCTCCGAGTAATGGATCCCTCTGAAAAGTCGACGTTCCATAGTAGAAATGATATATCCCACGAATACGGACCAAACAAGATATTTAATGCAGGGAGCTTCTGGTAACGACGGCGGGATCTGACGGCCATATAACCGGGACGCCTGTTGGGATTTATTAATGGTCCCTAAGAACTGACGCTTAATCCTAGGCTACGGCTTATTGGTCGGGTGTTGACGCAGCGAGGTACGGTGTTTGTGGTAAAGGTGGCTGTTTATCCTCCGTCGGGGAGAGGAAACCCTATCATTGTACACGTAATAATCTCTTGTGCCTTGTGCTTATAATGGATTCAAGCGGCATTATGTATTAAGCGAGGCTGTAAAGTGTATAGATTAATCCAACGTTTCCTCGAAGAGAATAGCTTGTTACAATGTGCTTAATAAGCGAGCCTCTTCAATTAAGCTTTAGACTTTCCAAGAACATTTACAATTTTCAGCTCGCTAATGATTCAGTCTTCTCTTCACGTTGTGTTTCCCCGCCCTTCCACTTTTACTCCCTCCGTTCTCCCCACTCGATCCACACGTTCAACCCCTCGCCCGCCGGCACCCCCCCCCCCCACTTTCACTACTCGCTCATTCACATCCTTCGCACAAAGGTTCTCCAGCATTGATTTTTCCGTGTAGAGCACATATACAAAGAAGGCGGGAAAGATGCCATTCGAATTGAAATATCTGCAAATTACTCGAAAGCTGAATGGAAACCAGACTTGATTTTATTTTCAGTGTCTCCCCTCGACGAGGTAATTGAAAGCAGAAAAGCGACGAGCATTATAGATTTACGGATTCTTTTATTTGACAGTGTGTTGCAGGGCTTGTGACTGACTGCTCATGGAGTGATTGTTGTATGTCGTGGCCAGACGTGTAGGTGAGGGTCGTCCGGCTACGGTAGGTCGTTCAAGGACGTCGAGTGTGTGTGTGAGTGCGTGCATGCATGGATGGTATAAGTGAATTTGTTCAGTATGGGAGTAGCAGTTTCTCACTACCGAGAGAGCGACTGACGAGTAGCATCCCCGCAGACATGTGCATTAAACTTATTAAAGATACGAATCTCACATCCCGCATCATGTTGACGTTACAAAATGTATCGCAAGAACTTCTAGAGACTTTGTCAGTTTGCCGGCGGAGTCTTGGGGCTGCTTGGGGGAACGTGTATATATAAAGTACGCGAGACATGTGCAATCTCTCGTGCAGAAGTTGCCTCCATTTCGCCCCCGCGACGGAATCCTTGAGTCTCTGAAATGTGTTATTGTAGTTTCCGCGGTTCTGGCCGAGGAGGCGAAATTTCCCCTGTGAAACCGTTTTCTGTCGACCTTACTGACCTTTACGGGCTTGAGCGTCGGTAAGGAAAGTCGGGGATTGGATGAATAATGTAATGAATTCCGTAAAGGACGTCTGCGGAGATACTGAAGCAGCCGAGTTTTGCGTCTCAAGTTACTTTCAAATTTCCCTTCATCTTTTTTCCTGTCTCTTAGATTATTTCAAGGAACGGTGCACGGGCGCTGAAACAGTTGAAATATTCGTAGAATATGCTTGAGTGACGAGGAGGGCAGTGTACGTTCTGAGGCAATGCATACATGACACACCACGTTAGAACTGGTCATGTTTGCTGACATTATATCTTTAATATGTGCAGTATCTTCGTGTTTATTTATTTTTTCTCATGGGATATTACCTTACTTGCTATCTCAAATCTCGACATTACAAGTAGTTCAAATGTGATACAGAGAAGTCGAGAATCAGGGAGGCGTGGATAGTGCACCACGCCAGCCGGATGCAGCGAAGGCGAGGGCATGGATCTTGCTAAAGTTACGGCCGACGAGTTTTTACTCCACGGCTGTAGATTCACGGAGATGGAGGAGGAAGTTTAAGCCCTTCCCTGCGCGCCATTAGAGGCCACGTTACTGTTCGGCCGGAAAGAGACGAGTGGAGGTGATATTTCTCGATTATTTTGGGGGGAAAACCGACGGTAACTTTAGCTCTCCGGGGACACGCAACGGATGTTCCCTTTGATATCCGGCCGCCTTTGTGTCGACATCCACCGGCCTGTTCTAGGTTGACTAGCACTATAACGTGAAAATGGATATGAAGTCATGAGGCGCTTGTGCGAACGTGATGGCCTCAACATGCTCTGGCCGCAGCGTTTTTGTGGACAGGGCTACAGATCGTGACGTTGCACTGACGTCATTATCTGGCGCTGACGTCACGGCTGGTGCATCTTGGGTTCCCCGCTTGTTCTCTCATCAGCGGGTCAGGCGGGATTTGTGAAAGCATGGCTTATCGCGCTTCACAGTCATGTACTGACGTCATGGAACATATCCAGAATGCAGATGAGGATGTCGACATCTCCTACCGGATTGTTCTTCTACGATGTTACCTCGCAGAACAATATCTCTGACGTCACAATTCCAGCAGGCGTGGCAAAGGATGCTCCTCCTGTTCGTCACCTCCGGTTTCGTATCACCCTGTGTACAGTTCTAAGCGAGGCGGTGTAACAGGGAGCAGCCGGATGTTTCGGAAACCAAGGATGCCCGCCTTCGTGGAAGATGATTAACATAAACGATGCCCAGGAATTGTAAGAAGTTTGATAATTTGCATGACGGATAAGGTAGTTGTGGCGAGACCATATGGTTCGCTATTGATATTATTTTGATACTAATGGAAATTATTATCTATGTATAATTAGATTACGAGTAAAAGAGAGAGAGAGAGAGAGAGAGAGAGAGAGAGAGAGAGAGAGAGAGAGAGAGAGAGAGAGAGAGAGAGAGAGAGAGAGAGAGAGAGAGGGGGGGGGGGTAGCCTCCTTCATACACAATAGCCACCAGTAGTCTCTGGCAAGAAGTTACCCCTTGATTATATCAGCACTTACGCAAAACCGTCTTAATGCAGGGAAAAGATCCTTTTGAAATCCGTGTTGCCATCCGAACAAGTAAATGGAGTTTCTTGATAAAAAAAATAGTCAGAGACGTGAATAACGAACCCGATGAATACGTTGCCTTCCCCTCCTTTCCCCTCCCTCCCTCCCTACCACCCCACCCTCTTCTACCCATTAGACTGAGGGCGGAGGAGGAGTCTGGATGACCTCCCACTAGGACTCGTCTGCCTTGCCTCGGGCGTCAACAGCCTGGCGCCGGGCTCCTTCTGCGGGCCGACGCTGGGGAAGGGAAGGGAAGGGAAGAAGTGCCTGCATGCCCACCACTCCTCAAGGCTGTTCCACTCGTTTACTCTTGCATATAGTTGTTTTTGCGTTCTTTGCTTGTGAGTTCAGGTCCCTGATTTCCCGATGGTGAAATTGTCGATTGTTCTCAAGCCAAATTGTGGTCTAAGAAAAAAAAAACGAGAGATAAATAAAAGGAAGTGGGGCTTGCTAGAGTGTTCTTGGAAGATGTCATGGAGGTTCGAGTGTGCTGGGAGGAGGGGATTTCTCGTCACCTTCAGGAGAGGCCGCGCCATTGTGCGTTATGAAGGCTATTGTAACAGTGAAACCATTGTGGCAAGTTAACCTCTCGGATTTGAGTTTATTGCATATGGGCATTGTCTCCGTGCATTTGCTTGTTCTCTTGCTTGTCTGAGTCATATTTTGCAAGCTTGATGTTCTATTCTTTCGTTTTTTGTTTCTCTCAAAGTTGTTTACAATTTATCAAGCCGCTTTCAAGTCGTTCGAACAAAGGGTCGTCCGTGCTCTTTAGGCAGGATTAAACGACTTCTTCTAAGAGACGAGGATGCCGATCTGGGAATAAGGAAGGGATAGAACTACGACAAGCGAAAAAGCGTCACAGAGCCACGTTAATCAGGTTAGACAATCACGGCAAAAACAGGCCAGAGTGCCAGCCAGACGAGGGTGATGGTGCCAGCACAGCACGGCTCTTTGGCCCCGCACAAAACAAACAGATAACTGTATTCCCCCGTGACGTCAACATCCAGACATTGGGTAGCCGTGACAGCTTCAACAAAAAAGGGAGAGGTTGCAGAATGGCTCTTGCAACGTAGTGAAGGTTTGAGAAGCGAGTCAAAAGAAGCGAGCTGCTGATTACAAAACTTGTCAGCGATAAAAGAATATGACAGGCTTTATTTATTTCCAATTCAGAAAGCTTTGTTATTATTTCAACGTCATGATTTTGCAAATTCCTTTCCTTATTTTATACACTAAACTATCAAATGCGAACAGATTTGCAACAGGATCCCACTCCATCCCAAACACCAAGTAGGTCATCCCGCATGCTAGTTAATAGCCCCACATACGATAACAAGGACTAGCCGAAGTTAACCAGAGTCGAGTTCAAAGTGACAGCTCTGAAGGTTAACAGCACGGCGATGACAAGCAGCTAGCGAGACGAGACGAGACGTGGTGGTGGTGGTGGCGCGGGCGATGCTGATGGCAGCGCTGTCGATTGTAACATGTTTCTCTCTTTTTCTTCGGATTTATCTCTTCCTTTCTTCTTCTTCTTCGTCATCGTCTCCTCCTCTTCCTCCATTTGTTGTGATTTTTGTATCATTCTTCCCTCCCCATTTTTTCAAGACGTTCAGCAGTCTGTGCCTTCCTCTCTGATAACGACCAGCGTCTTGGCACGGAGCACAAAAGATGCTAAAAAGAAAGAGAAAACAACTTAAGTATGAAAATAGAATCGGGGTGATTATAAAGGAACTCTTTAAACACGTCTCCACGGGGTCACGACAGAGCTGACGGGCTCCATATGTCAGCCTCACGGAAGGGACTGGTTATTACACATGATGAGTGAGCACTGTCGGCACTCTTCTGAGCACTGGTTCTCGCTTGAGGTAACTCGTACTCCTTCCACTTACCTCTTTCTCAGACGAAGTAATGTTTTTTGAGATATGTTTCTCTCTATTTCTCTCTCTCTCTCTCTCTCTCTCTCTCTCTCTCTCTCTCTCTCTCTCTCTCTGTCTCTGTCTCTGTCTCTGTCTCTCTCTCTCTCTGTCTCTGTCTCTCTTTTTCCCTCCCTCCTCCATGCACCGAGTATGTGGCCTTGTTTTGGATTGACTCGAGGTTGAGAAAATGCTGCCTCAGATTAGGGTCACGGGAGTTGTGTCAGCGTTGCATTATAGTCGTATAAACACACCAGGCGACCCGGTGCGTGCCCAGGAGGGAAGGCAAGGGAAAGGTGTTGGGTAACTCACTCTCTCTCTCTCTCTCACTCTCTCTCTCTCTCTCTCTCTCTCTCTCTCTCTCTCTCTCTCTCTCTCTCTCTCTCTCTCTCTCTCTCTCTCTCTCTCTCTCTCTCTCTCTCTCTCTCTCTCTCTCTCTACCTCCTCCTCACCTTCCCTCTCACCTCTTTTTCTTCGCCTGCTATCTCCCATTTCTTCCCCCTCCCCATTTCACTTACTACAAAGAAATAATCATGAAAAAACACGGTCGGTGAATACATGCGGGTGACTCGGAGCAGTTTGCCTTGGGTGTGAGACTTTTCCCACATGGCTGTCCGGATGGATGGGCGGGTGGGCGGTGGCAGCAAGCAAGGGCGTCTCGTCGGGAAGTTCTCACTCATTGTAAACTGTACCTTCTGGAGTCCTTCGGCACAGTGTCATAATTGCTCTTTTGGAAAGGGAGGGGCGCTGTGGGATGGATAACTTCGGTGATTTTTATATGACTTCTCTCTGTGTGTAATGCTTAGATTAAATTCGCAGCTGCATTTCCGTTTTCGGTAGAACTAACGTGTTTTTCTTCTTCTTTGCAGATACGCTTAGCTTGGGCGGCAGCTGGAAGGAGCCCTCCACGCCGTTATCCTCCTCCATGACCTCCTCCAGCAGCAGTAGCGGCGTGCACACCTCCTCCCTCCTGCCAGGGGCCGCCCACCACTACCTCCCGCAGCCCTTGTGGAACTTGGCCTATTAAGGTCGCTACGCTTACCATGCAGCGGGGCCGGGGCCTGGGGCGCCTCGCCATGGGGCTGGCCGCACCTCCTGCTGGGGACGCCCGCGCGACGGGGGAAGCTCGGGGAACAAACGTAGTCGTTTTATCCGATTTTCTAGTGTTTAGTCAGTGTCTTCTCGTGTCCGAAGGCCGCGCCTCCACCAGTACGTGGCGGCGGAAGATTTGATCCTTGTCGAAAGAGTAGTCCCCAGCAGCCTCCACGAGCACGATGCATGTGTGTCTCTTACGCCCGCCCCGCGCGCCCCGCGAGCTGACCCCCGGCCGCGAGCGCCCCGGCCACGAGCGCCCTGGGTCGCGGCCCCGTCATGCTCTCTCAGAACCAACACTGTGCTGTGATACGCCGTGCTGGCCTCCGGAGCCTCGTCGCCATCGT
The DNA here is from genome assembly GCF_977035675.1 of Penaeus japonicus. Taxonomy (NCBI): domain Eukaryota; kingdom Metazoa; phylum Arthropoda; class Malacostraca; order Decapoda; family Penaeidae; genus Penaeus; species Penaeus japonicus. Next base: position 10,942,345 of record NW_028234418.1, read on the forward strand.
CAGTCCTCCTCCTCCTCGTCGTCGTCATCTTCATCATCAGTGTCGTCGCAGTTCACATTAGCTTAGTAGCGAGAAATAAAAACCGAAAACAAAAAACGACAAGAGCAGCAGCGCCATCGGGGGCAGGGTCGTGTACGCGCGTCGTCTCGAGGTCACCCGTCGCCGCCGTGTCGTCTTGTCGTCGCCGTAGCGAGTCGTCATACATCGTAGTTGAGCCAGAATCATCGAGTGCCGACTCGAGTCATCATCGGGAATCATAGTAGTCGGCGCTTAGTCATCAGCGCATCAGCGAGCTTTTCGTCATCCGCTAATTATCTCATGGTGTACTTTTAAGTGTGGAAACTTATGGGTGTGCTACGTACAGGAATTATAATATTAATGGTAATAATAACACAGGGGTTAGTTGAGCCAGTGAGCGTTGTCTATATCCACTTTGTTAGTTTGTAGGTATCTATTCCAGTCACTCCATCCTATGGCAATATTTCACTGTTATTTACGCCAGCCCCTTTGGAACGGACTCTGAAATAGCACTGTGGAATTTGTATCTGCCATTGAAGTGGTCTTGATCCTCCCACGACTGGCACAATGCCGACCTTTTATCGACGCAAACGGACCAGAACCTTTTCCTCAAGAGCTCTTTTAGAATCCGTGCCTTAAGTCTTGCACAAACGATGCTGTAAACATCGGTGTACTAAGCTTGTCGGCATTAATTAGTGTTTTGTAAAGCTGAGTAGGAATTTTTAATGATAAGGTAGACGGAAGTGAAAGTGAGAGACATTGTTAGGGTAGACTTTTAGGTGTTAATTTAGCTCTTTGGAAAAATAATAAAAAATACGCTTATTAGAATCCATGAATCATAACTTTTTGGTCAATAACTCATCTGTCATTCATTTTAGATTACATTTAGGTTGTATGTTTAGTCTTAACCCTTAAGTTATACTAATTTTTGTTATCTTATTTATAGTCCTTCTGAAAGTCTGTCAATAATTTGCTCCACAAAGTTTACTTGCGTTTCTTAGGATCATTTGTCATGAATGAATTTTCTAGTACAATCCAGTTGTGTCCTTTTTTTATTTACTTTTATTTCGAAGTTCGCGAATATGAATAAACGCATTTATGAGGATTCATCATTATCACTTTAAATGTATCGAAACATTGTATCAATGTCTTTATTGCATGGCTACCTGAGTCAATTATCTTAAAGAATAATATCTTGTTCGTGGCATTATAGCTGTACGTGAGGATTGAGTCGTTTATAAGGCACCAGGACGGGAGGTCCCTCGTCACCAGGGAGGGTCCAGCTGGTTGGACCACCTGAACGCCATCTGTGACTGTCTTGCACCATCTGCGTGTAGACGCCATTGATCGCGTCAGGTGGACTTGCCTCTTAGACGTTGAAACATGGCTAACTGTGCCATGGCAGTTAGTAAGAGTCTAGAGCCAGGTCTCTATTGCTTGATGTATCTGTGAATAGCGTCAACGGTAAAACCTGGACTCAACATTGGTAATGGCCTGTAGGTTAGACCCAGAAGCTGAAAGAATATTATTCTGTTCACTTGACATTCATCATGATGTTTATGTCAAAGGGTGATCATTGAGGTTTTTCCACTGAGAACATGAAGTATTTCTGCATTTATAGATCACCTTTTCTCTTCTATTCTTGAAAGCTTCTGGTGTGCAGCGTAGCCGGTCTATTGTCCATGTTGAATAGATGCTAATATTGTTTCACGTACGAAGCACGATGGAAATTTGATCTCCACTTTTTATCTGTAGTGTAAAGTCTACGACGTTATGGACATACGAGCGACTCTGAGCCTTGTGTATATTCGCTTTTAGGTGCACAATTACATGACAGGGATAATTCCTTTTTTATTTATTTGCCTTTACTGTGTTTATTTTGATGACGTGATGAAGAATTCAGGTGTGTCAACGACTGAGGCATGAGTTCCACGGTTGCACAATATGTGTTGTCTTCATGTAAAGCCTCTTTATGTGCCATGGGTGCATAGGGCACTAATCTCTCTCTATATATAGTCTTAGACTCCGAGTCGCTTGTTATGGCATCTTAGTCGATTCTTGTGTTGCACTTGGTGTTCGAACGTGTCAACTTTGCGTGCAATAAGTCTTTCAAAATGTAATGGTTGCAAGGCAGCTTATGTTGATTAGGCTTCAGACTCAGACCTATTTTTGTGATGCTAACTTTAGCTTTGATGTACATATGTAAAGAAAAAGATGTACATAAGGAGCCTAGTTTGTTTGGAAACAAATTGTATCTGTGATTCATTTCGGTGCGTTGGAAACAGTGCATCTCAGCTTGTAAATATTCATATTTGTATATTTAATGTGTACAGGAAGTAATTTTGCACTTGTGCTTGAATTTTAACGTGTAAAACTTGTGATATGTGAAAATAAAACAAAAGCCATTTAATAACATCTTTCTCTTGTCATCAGCTTGGAAATAAGAAACAAGATGGTGGACATGCGAAAATATATATATAAACATTAAGCCACTGAAGGAAAAACAAAAATAAAAGCAAATGCAGTATCTAAAGCACACGCTTTAAGAACAGCACGTCATAAACCAGTATTGCACTCACTGGATTTTATAGATCCAGGATGTAAATGATAGTGCTCAGTATTCTGATCATGAATAATATAAACAAACAAGCAATGAACATATTTGGCACTTGAGTAGAAAATAATAGAATAATGTTCGAATTTGATAAAAGAATTATGTCGATTCGTAAAACTCTTCAGAATTAGGTACTTGATCTTATCAATGTAAAGTAAAAAGATCAGTACAGAAGATATTGAGCAATTCTTTATATATAATCGATGTGTAGTGATAAAGAAAAATAAGAAAAGAAATGCATATGTTAAAAACGATAATAACAAAATAAATTGAAATAATGATATAATAATGATAATGATAATGACATCGATCATGATATTAACAATAATGAATAAGACAATTATGATGATATGAAAAAGTGAAAAATCATCTGATAGAAAGAAAGAATTTTATAATTGATGAGTTGATTTCTTTTGTCTATGAAATAGGACAGTTGCTGCAGACTTCTTATAAGATATTTTCGTGACTCACTTTCAACAATATCAATACCCCCCTCGCTCTCATTCTCTCTCTCTCTCTCTTTCTCTATCTTCCTCTATTCCTCTCTCTCTCTCTCTCTCTCTCTCTCTCTCTCTCTCTCTCTCTCTCTCTCTCTCTCTCTCTCTCTCTCTCTCTCTCTCTCTTCTTCTCTCTCTCCCTCTTCTCCTCTCTCTCTCTCTCTCCCTCCTCTCTCTCTCCTCTCTCTCCCTCTCTCTCTCTCTCTCTCTCTCTCTCTCTCTCTCTCTCTCTCTCTCTCTCTCTCTCTCTCTCTCTCTCTCTCTCTCTCTCTCTCTCTCTCTCTCTCTCTCTCTCTCTCTCTCTCTCTCTCTCTCTCTCTCTCCTCTCTCTCTCTCTCTCTCTCTCTCTCTCTCTCTCTCTCTCTCTCTCTCTCTTCCCCCCCCCCCTCCTCTCTCTCTCTCTCTCTCTCTCTCTCTCTCTCTCTCTCTCTCTCTCTCTCTCTCTCTCTCTCTCTCTCTCTCTCTCTCTCTCTCTCTCTCTCTCTCTCTCTCTCTCTCTCTCTGTCTCCCATTCTCTGCGTTTCACCTTTTATTCTAATTTCTTTTCCAAACACCCCCAAACATATATAATTAATTGTTTTTTGCTTTGATATCAACGAAACTAAGAAAGCGAAGAATGAGAATTCAAAGCAACAACAATGAAAGCAAAATACCACTCTTTATGTAATCGAAACAGTGACTTTTTATCACAACTTTTTTCTTCGATAAATTCCATGATAGTCTTATCTGTTTTCTGATAAGGGAATTATCAGTCACTGTCCATAAACCCCGAACAAAAAAATCTGTGCCATCATGCAACGATAACATTTCACGCGACTTGATAATGTTTACTGAGCAATTGATGAGATGTTTGGCTATGAGATTCATGAATATGTTTTGTTTTTCTGTTATGAAAAGAGGGAAAAACGGAGACTTGGGTATTTATACACTTACTTTGCCACATATGAAACCAAAATAATTTGGAAATTTTGATTTTATATAATATGAGGAGTTTAACAGTATATACGGCCTTAGAAAGGTTGAAATAGAAAACGATAAAAATTTTGACATAGCATATCAGAAAGTCAAGACTAGTTGCCATGTCACTCCATCACTCCATCACTCCATCACGCCTTATATCTTCCGCCATGACAGGTGTCGAATATAACTGACGGGAATATTTGCACATGAACACAAACGCACACCTATTTTCACGTGCATACACGTGTATACGTTCACATACGCGAAAAAAGGAGATACCTATAATTACATATACACGACTGAAATATATCAAACTCTCTTTTCATTAACCCAAGTGAAATACTACACTGTGGCAACTTTGCCTAGAAGTCATAGCGTGGGAGAATAAAACGTGGGCTCCGTGCTGTGAAAGATGAGGGTAAGTGTGGGCGTTGGTTCTAAGCTACGACTACCTTGTACAGGAGGTTCTGGGTAACGACTACTATATATAGGAGGGTGGTGGGTGGGCTGGGTGGTTGTGGGGATTCCAGTTAAGGGAAGGAGATGCTAGAGAGGACGAGCATATGTGCATACGAAGGAAAACATTTTCGGAATTGTTTGACGACGTAAATTTAGATAAATCCCCTTTCATGATTCATAATAATCGTAAGGCTTTGAACTGAATATTCTTTATAGTTTAAGTAGCTATAAATTTTCCTGATAAAGTACCCTTTCATGAATAATAACGTTGTGAGAGATTTCTAAAAAAAAAAAAAAAAAGGCTTTTGAACTAGTAATGATACTCTCTTGGACATTAC
>NW_028234418.1:10969730-10977230 GCF_977035675.1 Penaeus japonicus
ATATATATATATATATATATATATGTATATATATGTATGTATATATATATATATATATAGGTATATATATATATATATATATATATATATATATATATATATATATATATATGTGTGTGTGTGTGTGTGTGTGTGTGTTTGTGTGTGTGTGTGTGTGTGTGTGTGTGTGTGCGTTTGTGTGTGTGCCCACACACATACACACACATGCACACAATTTGCCTTGACAAATTCATTCCCCGGCAGAGCACGAAAAATGACAAGAAAATTCTTCGGAAAGAGTTTAAAGATTAAATATCAAACTGAAGGTTAACATATCTTATGAATACTTCTTCGATATTTTTTCCTTCTGGTTAATTCGATAATTACACCTTTCATTACAAAAGAAAGAAATGAGATGCAAAAAAAAAAAATCTTTTACATTAAAACTTAAAAAAAAAATCCCTTTACAATAACTACCAAAAAGACTCGATTCCGATGTCTGGCTTTTATTTTTTTGACGTTCTGTATGTATGGCTCGCTGGCTATGAATGTTGACTATTTCGTCCGACATGTGAACTTTTGCAAGGCCTGGGGAGGTAGGGGGGGGGGAGGTTACCAAAGGAGGAGGAAGGGGGGAGGGGTGGGGTACCAAAGGGATAGGAGGGGAGGAGGGGGAGGGGGTTTACCAAAGGGGGAGGATGGTTAAAACGGGGAGGGGGTTACCAAAGGGGGAGGTGGGGATGAGGAGAAGGAGGGGAAAGAAGAGGAGGAGGAGGAGGGGGAGGAGGGGGAGGAGGGGGAGATGGGGAACAAGGGAGAGGATGGGGAAGGAGGGAGAGGAGGAGGAAGGAGAGGAGAGGAAGGGGAAGTGTGGAAGGATGAGGAGGAAGGGGAGGTGGGGAATGATGGGGAGGAGGAGAAGGAGGGGAAAGAGGAGGAGGAGGGGTAGGAGGGGGAGGTGGGGAAGTAGGAGGAAGTAGGGGAAGGAGGGGGAGAAGGGGGAGATGAGTGTCTGCAGTATCATGTTCCATTGACCTGGAGTTAAATGCGTGGAGTCTGAGGATGAATTTTCTTTAAAAAGAGAAAAGAATGAAGTGTGGTATATTGAAAAAGTACATTCTTCCTCACATATTTTCTTGAGAGAGAGAGAGAGAGAGAGAGAGAGAGAGAGAGAGAGAGAGAGAGAGAGAGAGAGAGAGAGAGAGAGAGAGAGAGAGAGAGAGAGAGAGAGAGAGAGAGAGAGAGAGAGAGAGAGTTATAGTTATTGAACTGTTTTCAGGAGGAGAGAGACAGAAAGGTAAAAAGAGAGAAGGAGTAGAGAAGGAGATAGAGATAGAGATAGGTAGATAGATAGATAGATAGATAGATAGAAAATAGATAAATAGATAGATGGATAGATAGAGAGAGAGAGAGAAAGAGAGAGAGAGAATGATATCTTTTGAAATACTTATTTAAAGAACTAATTTTAAAAGAGAGAGGGAGTAGAGAAGGAGATAGAGATAGAGTTAAGTAGATAGATAGATAGATAGAAAAATAGATAAATAGATAGATAGATAGATAGATAGATAGATAGATAGAGAGAGAGAGAGAGAGAGAGAGAGAGAGAGAGAGAGAGAGAGAGAAGGATATCTTTTGAATTATTTATATAAAGAACTAATTTTAGGAGGAGAGAGAGATAGAGATAGATAGATAGATAGATAGATAGATAGATAGATAGATAGATAGATAGATAGATAGATAGATAGAGAGACAGAGAGAGAGAGAGAGAGAGAGAGAGAGAGAGAGAGAGAGAGAGAGAGAGAGAGAGAGAGAGAGAGAGAGAGAGAGAGAGAGAGAGAGAGAGAGAGAGAGAGAGAGAGAGAGAGAGAGAGAGAAAGAGAAAGAGAAGAGAAGAGAAAAGAAGAGAGAAAAGAGAAGAGAAAAGAAGAGAGAGAAGAGAAGAGAAAAAGAAGAGAGAGAGAGGGAGAGAGAGAGAAAGATGAGATTGAGAGAGGAGAGAGGAGAGAGAGAGGAGATGAGAGGAGGAGAGAGAGGAGAGGATATCTTTTGAAATAATAAAACATTTATATAAAAGAACTAGAGGAGAGAGAGATAAAGATAGATAAGATAGATAGATTGATAGATAGTTAGATAGATAGTATAGATAGATAGGAGAGAGAGAGAGGAGAAGAGAGGAGAGAGAGAGCGAGAGAGAGAGAGAAGAGAGAGTCAGAAGAGTGTGAGTGAGAGAGTGATGTGAGAGAAAAGAGAAGAGAAAAGAAGAGAGAGAAGAGAAGAGAAAAAGAAGAGATAGAAGAGAAGAGAAAAAGAAGAGAGAGAAGAGAAGAGAAGAGAAAAGAAGAAAGAAAAGAGAAGAGAAAAAAGAAGAGATAGAAGAGAAGAGAAAAAGAAGAGAGAGAAGAGAAGAGAAAAGAAGAAAAAGAAGAAAAGAGAAAAAAAAGAGAGAGAAGAGAAGAGAAGATAAGAGAAGAGAAAAGAAGAGAAGAGAAGAGAAGATAAGAGAAGAGAAGAGAAAAGAAGAGAGAGAAGAGAAGAGAAAAGAATAGACCCCACTCTCTTCCGAACAGTTAACAGAGCCATTGTCTGCCGACTGCCATTCGTCTCAACTCACCTTTCTAACGTGCCTTCGGTCCTTCCTTCATGACCACCGGCCGATTCTCTGTTGAACCTCCGAAGGCATAAAGCAATAGGGAAGATGATGATGGAAATATGACTATGATGATAAAAGGGATGATGATAATGTTGATGATGTTAAGGTCGGTGGTACTGAGAATCATATGAATGATAATGATGATAATAGGGATGAAGATGAAATTGATGATAGCAACAATAGCAATGATTATAATGATGGTTATAATAATTATGATGATAATGAAAAATAATTATAATGATAATAACAGTAATGATGATAATGATAATGATAATAATAGTAAGTAATAATAGTAAAAATAATAATAATAACAATACGCATTATATTAGCGATGATGATGATGATAATAATAATAATGATAAAAATAAAAATAATGAGAGTGATGATAATGATGATGAGAATGATAGTGATAGTAATAACAAAAAAGGATATCCATCATGATAATGATACAAATAACGATAATCATAATAGTGATAATGATAGCAACAAGAACAATAGTAATGCAAATAATGATAATAATAATGATAATAATATTAATGATGATGATATTAATGATGATAATGATACTACTACTGCTACCACTACTACTACTATTTTTACTACTACTACTACTAATGATAATAATAACAAAGATAATGATAATAGTAATAATAGTAATGATGATAATAATGATAATGATAATGATAATAATGATAAGGATGATAATAATAATAATGGTAATAATAATGGTTATGATAATAATAATAATGATAATAATAATTATTATGAAAATAATGTTTATAATAATGATGATGATAATAATAATTTAATAGTAATAAAGTAATAATAATAATAATAATAATAACGTTAATGCTAATAATAATGATAACATCATCATTATTATTATCATTATAAAAAAAATCTTGTGGTGAAAATAATAGCAAGGAAAATGATATAAACAATTATTATTATCTTGATGATAATGATAACAACAATAATAGCAATAATTACTCTTATAACATATAACCATATTGTTTTCACTATAATAATAATGATGATAATATTGATGAAAACAATTCAGATAATAATTATAATAATAATCACAACCATACATTTGATACTAACAAAAGCAATAAATGATAATGATAATAATGACAATAAACGCGAAAATGGTGATAATAACAATAAACGCGGAAGAAGCAAATAACCTCATTCCTTCCACGCCGCATTCCGCTAAACCGACCCTCTCGATAAGACAACTCGGATTTATGGAATCTAATGGACAAAACGATGACCGCAGCAGGGTGGAATTATTCATCGTTTCCGTCACTCTATATGCACACGGCTGTCACTTACACGCCCTCTCGCTTATGGCAGGGTAGTTTCGACCACCCGCCCACACGCCCACACGCCCGTCTTACGATTAAGCTGTAACAAAAGAGGATATTCTCGGAGCTCTTCTCTATCTTTCCACCTCGCTCCACCCCCCTTTCTGTTATGGTTTATACTCCACCCCTTTCTCCACTTTATTCACCCTATTTTCCACATCCCACGCTTTCCTCACCCACACCCACACCCTCTCACTCTCACTCCCCTTACCCCCCCCCCATTCCTCACCCCCACTTACACCCACACCCTCCCCTTCCCTCCCCTCCCCCTACACCCTCCACGGCAACCGCAGGTTCTCCACAATGTCACACCATAACAATGCATACTTAATACTTGCACCGTCACTGTTGAGAAATGCCGGTCGACCAGGGAATGGGCGGGGTGGGGGGCCTAGGGAGGGAAGGGGGAGGGGAGGGAAAGGGGGCTGGAGAAGGAGGGGAGGGAAAGTTACCTGTACCGATTTAATATTTTTTTTTATTTAGATTCAGAAAATAATCGTTCGTTGCCTGACGATATATATCAACATAGTAATTACGATAAATGCGTCAATATGGAAAAAAAAAACTAAGATGACATTTCCATTTATACGAACATGCTCTCGATAAGCGATTTACAACTACTGAAATGACGACTCTTACAGTTCACAAGTTTTACATTATGAATGATGAAATGAACCATGCATAATGAACATGAACCACTGCACTGCAACCTACACCCAAACTTTATTGAAAGATGAATTAACAATCCTCTTATCAACAGATCATTCCACAATTCCTATTCCCCCAATAACATTTTCCCTCCATTCTCCAAGACGGTAAAATGGTCAGGTCCTTTTCCCCTTAATATCTCCATCTAATCGTTCCCGGTCAAATCCCAGCGAATTCCTCAGCGCTGGCCCATCCTCAGAAGGACCTCCTTAGACCCTAGTCATGCTCACTGAAGGATGACAGGCGAAGGAAATACCTTGATGGGGGGAAAAGGAAGGTCTTATAAGGGAGGGAGAGACCTTAGTCTTTGTGGCTCGAGGATTCCGTGTAGCGGTTTTCGGTCTTTGTAGCATGGCTTGATTCTCTCTTTCTTTCTCTAGTCTTTTTATTGAATTATTAATCCATTGATTTATTTGTTTGTTTATTTGATTATATTCATTTTGTTTATTTGTGTGTGTGACTATCGTATTTCTTATTTTGTTTATTGATCACACAGACACACACACACAAACAGACAGGCAAAGAGAGAGAGAGAGAGAGAGAGAGAGATGCAAAGAGATAGGAGAAGAGAGAGAGGAGAGCGGATATGCGAGAGGAGAGAAAGAGAAAGAAGAGGAGAGAGAGAAGAGAGAGAGAAAAGAGAGGATGAGAAATGAGAAAGAGAGGAGAGAGATGAGAGAGAGAGAGATGCGAGATGAGAGAGGAGAGAGAGAGTAGAGAGAGAGAGAGCGAGAGCGATAGCGAGAGGAGAGAAAGGAGAGAAGAAGGAGATTGAGAGAGAGAGAGAGAGAGAGAGAGAGAGAGAGAGAGAGAGAGAGAGAGAGAGAGAGAGAGAGAGAGAGATAGAGAGAGAGAGAAAAAAAAATCCAAACTAGAAAAAAAGAAAGACAAAGAAGCCCACAGACGAGATAATGAAATTGGAAACTAACACAGTTAAAGACTCGCTGATTGTGCTGAGTTCATCCCGCCTGCTCTTCCTTTCACGATTCCACTGGGGGCGGAGGAGGGAAAATTCGGGGAGGAAGGAGGGGGGGGGGGAGGCATGTGGAGAGCTGAGAGCTGTGGGAGGGGGAGGGGGGATACGAAGCTCCATATCCATGACCGAGGCGCCGCCATAGAGACCAGGTCTTCTCACCGTCATTTGGGAGGGAGGAGTAAAAAACTCTCTCTCTTTCTCTCTCTCTCTCTCTCCCATCTCCCCCCCTCATCTCTCTCTCTCTCTCCCATCTCCCCCATCTCTCTCTCTCTCTCTCTCTCTCTCTCTCTCTCTCTCTCCCTCCCTCCCTCCCTCTCTCTCTCTCTCTCTCTCTCTCTCTCTCTCTCCCTCTCTCCCATCTCCCCTCATCTCTCTCACTCCCCCTCTCTCCCTCTCTTTCTCACAATCCTATACACAAGAGAATCCGGCTGGCACTCTTGATTTGGCGTGACCTTAGGAACAGCCAGGACGAAAATCAATTAGGCTTGAGAAGGATGAGGGGAATTCTGGGGAAGTGGAAGGATGGGGATGGGGAGGAGAAGGATGGAGGAGGGAGAGAGAAGGAGAGGGAGGAAAGGGCAAGGGAGGGGGAAGAAAGGGGAAGGGAGGGGGATGGGGAGGAGGAGGATGGAGGAGGGAGAGAGAAGGAGAGGGAGGAAAGGGCAAGGGAGGGGGAAGAAAGGGGAAGGGAGGGGGATGGGGAGGAGGAGGATGGAGGGGGGGGGGAGGAGGAGGAGAAGGATGGAGGAGGGAGAGAGAAGGAGAGGGAGGAAAGGGCAAGGGAGTGGGGAGAAAGGGGAAGGGAGGGGGAGGGGGAGGGGAGAGCTTCTCTGAACCCTAGCAGGCGAGCCAACTTCCCGTTACGTTCGAGCCACGCCTACAACCCTCTCACCCTTATAACACTTCTTCGGTTCCTAAAACTTAACGCATTCTCACTCACCCTTTGAGTGTTCACTTGAACAGACCGCGTTCAGTCACACTATTCATTCTCAACGAACGCTTTATATAAATATATATATTTTTACTGGCTTTGTGTCCCTGGATGGAATTTATAAATGTTCTATTATGATGGACGAGATTTGTGCCTACCAATGGAAATGTGTGTCGATCATTTTTTAGTATCATATATTTTCGTCAGGTGAGAGTACAGGTGTTGTAGGAAGGTTCGTATAAATGTCTTTGTGACGTGGTAGATCGTTATTTGTGTGTATGATCTGCTAGCTGTTTATATACTCTAGTATTCACAAAGTATTGTTGTGCGCTGTATAATAAACATGCGTTGATAATGAATATTTTAAGGAATTATGTGCACTGTAGTAGATTTGCCAGAACTACGAAATCGTAAATGATAGAATGAACATATAATACACTCAGGTATAATTCTTTTGTTTGTGAATAATGTCATGAAACGGAATACTAATAGTGAAAATGTAAATAACCAACGGTATCCTCCCTCCCAAGATAAGAGAAAAAAGAAAAAAATAATAATAAAGAAATAAACGTTTAACATGCAGTTCGTATGCAACGGTTTTGCCTTTTAGGATTTACTTAATATATGAACTGCACTTGAGCGTTCGTGGCGACACACATAAACCTGTTCGTCGTCAAGTCATCAGGTCAGTGTGATGACTATCCTCTCTCGTGTTAAAGTGAGGGTGAGGCATGTATGTCATCCCAGTCTCTAATAATTTTCAAAAATGGTTTCATGTTGAGAAAGGTCAATCTGTGCTTTTATGCGAGCGATAAAACTTAAGCAATCTTTTGGAATGTGTCGAAGCAATTTACGAAGCTTGGACTGATTTCGGAACTTGACTTAGAAC
>NW_028234418.1:10979730-10982917 GCF_977035675.1 Penaeus japonicus
AACACTCTCAACTCAAGATCTGCAGATTACGTAAAGACCTCGCCGGAGTTCTGCGAGCAAGGTCACGGCGAGGAATTACAAGCAAGATCCGACAGCAAGGTCAGGCAGACCCCGCTATCTCTGAAGGAGGAACACGTCTTGAGTACCAAGGTATCTGAGGAAGGCTAGACTCCTCGGAGAAGAAAAGGTTTCCTGACGCAGTTGCCCGCCAGTCGTTCTCGAGGATCAGCAGGGATTAAGGTCACGCGGTATTGACACGCCGGCGAAAAAGCTTTCTTCTTGACGTTGTCTTCCGATGGTGCGTGGGCGGCGGGCGAAAGCGCTGATCGCAGGGCCTTTGGCGAGCGGGGTTTCCGGGGCTCGCTCTTTTCCTTATTTCTCGGTGCATGTCTGTGTGTGTCTGTTTTGGGTTGATTTTTTGTTGTTGTTTAATGATAATAACGATAACATTGATGATGATAATCTTAATGGTAATGATAATAAAGATACTATTGATGATGATAATGATAATGGAAATGATAATGACGATGATGATAACAATGATAAGGAAGATGATGATAACAATGATAATGATGTTGATGATGATAATGATAATGGAGATTTTAATAAAATCATTACTAATAATGATAGTAATGACAACAATAATGATTATAATGATAATGATTACAACAAGAGCAACAACATCAACAATGATAATGTTGATAATGATAATTATGATAACAACATCATAAATAGAAAATATATGAATACCAACAACAACAATGATGATAATAATGGTGATAATATTAATACTACTGATAATAATGATGATATCACTTATACTAATAACAACAATGATAACGATAATAATGATAATAATAATGATAATAATGATGATGATAATGATAATGATAATGATAACAATAAGGATAATAATGATAACAGAAATAATGATGATAATCATCATCATCATGGCAATAGTGATAACAATACCCAAATATGTTTTGCTCTTAGGAAAATGCTAAAGCAACATATACATTTTTCTTTAAAAAACGACATTATTAAATGGACTTCATATTTAGTTGCACCTCGATTTATACCAAACAAATATTGACCCATTGAGGTCTGACCTTGCATATGCACTTGCATTCTTGCTCACATATATTATTCATCAAAAGACTGCAAGTATTGAGTTTCTTTGAGTCTCCCCATTATCGTTTCCTCTTCTCCTTTCTCTTGTTTCTCTTCCTTTCTTTCTTCTTCTTCTTGTTCTGCTGACTGTCTGAAGGCATTTTAACATTTACTGTGGTATTGTCATAAAGGTAAATGCTTCCAGTTATTCCGAAAATATATCCGAGAGCTGAACTGTTTGAGCTATGAATTTTTCGTCAACTTTTGTATAATAGTTTGGCGCGTCATAAAGGCTGGCACTACATAAAAAAATCCATTATTTATAATCCACTCGCTAACGTACACAACTCGTCGTATCTTTATTTGTGCCTTTTTATTTTTATTTTTATATTTTTTTGAATCTACTTCACTCGTACAACTAAGGAAGGTTTCGCAAACTGACATAACGGCAATGGAACTCACGGAAAAAAAGAAAAAAAAAAGAAATAAAAAAAAAGAAGAAGAAGAAAAAATAAAAGGATTACAAAAAAACAACAACATCTGATTGTTCCGCTAAGTAGCTCGCTTGTCAACAAATGATTCTGCACCACAACTCTTTAATGGATGTACCGTTTCTTCGTACCAACAGCCGTCATGACCACGAAGTTTTAAATGCGCCGTCGTCTTTTTATAGCATATATATATTTTTTTTTCTTTTCATCTTGGACTATGGAGAAAGTGTTTCTTCTTATGCTTTTGTCTTTCTTTCTGCAACTCATGTCTGAGGCAACGCTAGTTTGAGAGATTATCATATGCATGCAATGTTATTCTGATCAGTGGATAGAAAAGCTGATCTGATGTCTGGTTGGCACACACAGAGCTATATCTAAAAACATATACTTGTACGTACACAAGTGAATACATATATACATTCATACATACACACACACACACACACACACACACACACACATACACACAGATATATATATATATATATATATATATATATATATATATATATTTATATATATTTATATATAAATATATATACAAACATATGTTTATATATATATGTGTATATATATGTATATATATATATATTATTACTTAATATATCTATAGATATATATATATAAAGTATATATATTATATATATATTTATATATATATATATATATTTTATATATTATATATATAAATATACACACAATACAAACACACACACACACACACCACACACACACACACACACACACACATATATATATATATATATATATTATATATATATATATATATATATTATACATACATATCTTTGTATATATATTATTATACATATATATATATTATTATATATATATATATATATATAAATTATAATATATATATTATATATCTTATATATATATTATATATATATACATATACACTTACGTATATGTTGTATATATATAAATAATTATATATATATATATATATATATATTATATATATATATATATATATATTATATATATAATATATATAAGCGTATGTGTGTGTTTGTTCGACATACACACATATTTATCGACTTTTCTCCCAACATTCTATCACTTAAAACCCAGCCAGCTTGGCCCACCAAATACTGGTAGAGAGAGAGAGAGAGAGAGAGAGAGAGAGAGAGAGAGAGAGAGAGAGAGAGAGAGAGAGAGAGAGAGAGAGAGAGAGAGAGAGAGAGAGGGAGAGAGAGTGAGAGAGATGAGAGAGAGAGAGGGAGATGAGAGAGAGAGAGAGAGAGGAGAAATGAAGAGAGAGAGAGAGAGTTGAGAAGGAGAGAGATGAGATGAGGAGAGAGAGAGAGAGAGAGAGGAGAGAGAGAGACTGGAATGAAAATAGAGCGAGAGGAGAGTGAGAGAGTGAGAGAGTGAGCGGTGAGAGAGTGAGTGAGGAGAGAGAGAGAGAGAGATGAGAGAATGAGAGAGAGAGAGGGAGAGAGGGAGGAGAGAGGGTGAGGAGAGAGACGAAGGGAGAGAGAGAGAGGAGAGAGAGAGAGTGCAGAGAGTGAGAGAAAGAGAGAGTGAGTCAGTGAGAGAGAGAGAGAGAGAGAAAAAGA
>NW_028234418.1:10990517-10993017 GCF_977035675.1 Penaeus japonicus
GTATGAATTGCTGTCTGCGATTGCTTGGGTTTCTACTTTGCGTTATTACCCCATTCCTCCCCCCTCCCCCTCCCTCTCCCAATCTGTCTTCGAAGGTGATTTCCGTTTTCTTTTCTTTGGGATGAACATTTTTAGATCATCACTTTCCTTTCGCTTAGACTTTAGAGTATGTATATATAACTTGTTCAATCGCAGCGTGCAACAAAAGGAAATGATACAAGAATTTTTCCTTTTTCTTTTCAAGGAATCGAGCTTACTTTACAGACGTATTAGGAAAATCCGGATTAGAATTAAGCCAAGTATCACGGCGCCGACGTGGGAAAATCAAGGTTTACACACTACGCTCGTGGTTACGAAGAGCCGGAAGCACTGATTTCACTTAGTGGGTTCTGCACGTCTGGTCTATATCTCCGTCTCCGGGAAGGAAATTGTTCAACTCTCTACTTATGAATAAAGGAATCATGAGGGCGATAAGTCCATCGGTATATCTAATCGTGAAGGCATCTTTATGTAGCAAGATGCCAACATCTTGCATTGGCTAATGATACAAACTTAGAGAGTGATGTTCCAACTTTAAACGCTCTTGTATAATTGCCGCGGGCAATTTTCTCTATTTATATACAATTATTTCTGGAGTTCCTCTGCCAGTCACGGCACATGGCGTGCCCTGAAACTCCATTCACGAATAAAAACTAGTGATCAGTAGATCTCGGTCCCTAGCACCAAGAGGAATGGACTTTGGTATCACAATTGATTTTGTGTTTCCTTCAGTTTATAAAAAAAAATAGGAACTTTTCCTCCGGTCACAGGAATAGTTTAATGCTTTTCATGAATACAGATCAAATGAAAGAGAATGAGAAAGAGAGAGAGAGAGAGAGAGAGAGAGAGAGAGAGAGAGAGAGAGAGAGAGAGAGAGAGAGAGAGAGAGAGAGAGAGAGAGAGAGAGAGAGAGAGAGAGAGAGAGAGAGAGAGAGAGAGAGAGATAGATAGATAGATAGATAGATAGATAGATAGATAGATAGATAGATAGATAGAGAGAACAAGAGCCTTGTGTGTCATCCTTTGTATCTCTCATCGATGACTTTTAGGCCTAGAAACAAGACACATGGCCACATCCCATGACCGCACGCAATAATGACTCTTAACAGCACCAATGCACTTCTGGCTTAGAGCTAGCGTGACTAATGGATTTTTTTTTGGTTGGATTAGGTTGTAGCTGAACTATTTTGCCATCGTGAACTGACTACTAATGAACAGTTTTTATTTTATATCCCAACGATTCAAAATCTATACATATACGTAAAAAAAAAAAAAAACACAATGAGCACAATTATTTCCTACTGACTACCCCCCCCCCACCTTCAAAGTCGCTAATGGATGACTCGTTGACGCCATGGGAATCAACGCCACAGATTTACGGGGAGAAATTTCGCGTCTGTCGGTTATTAAGGAAGCTGTGACATCTGTAATCCAGGTTCTTAGTGGAGGTTTTGATCATCATTATTGTCATAATTATTATTATCGATATCATTTTTATCATTTTGGTGTTATAATTATAATTACTGCTACCATTATTATTAATATTAGCATTATGATTTTTATCATTAATATCATTATCATTATTATTACTATTATAATCATTGTTTTTATGATTATCACTGTTACTGGTATCATTAGTATCTTGGTTACAATTATCATTATCATTATATATTCATTATCATTATAATTTTGACTGTCATCATTAATGTTATTATTATCATTATCCTCATCCTCATTATTAAAGTTCAATTGTCACTATTATTGTTATCAACATTGTCCTTATCATTATCATCAATTAAATCATTATGATTATCAATATCATAATTATGATTATCAGTATAACCATAATTAATATCAATATAATAATTATTAGTGTCAATATAATAATTATCATTATCAATATAATAATTGTCATTATTAATATAATAATTATCATTATCAATGTAATTATCATCAATATAATAGTTATTATTGTTATCAGTGTAATCATCAGAATTATCTTTGTATTCATTATTATAAAATAATTATTATCCTCCATAATCATCATTACAATCATCAACCTCCTCCTCACCATCATCATCATTATTAAGAATAATCTCATCTTTAGTTACGTGTGCTTATTATACTTGAAAATGGTTTCAGTTGTTTTGCTTAAACTCGCGTGGCTGTGAGATATTTTTGGAACCTGTAATATTGTAGACGATTTAAGAAAATGTGAAATGTGGCTCAGAATAACCATGAATTCCGTGGGTGTTTACTTTTTTAGCTGTACTGGTTTCTTCATCGGATGAATATGTTGCAATAAGATCTTGCAGATATGTCAGAAGTCTAAGGCAACCGTGACCAAAATAACGCATGAGATTATATTTTTAGAGAAATTGATTCAATTAGCAACAGATATAGAAGAGACAAAACCTTGCGAATACAGAGCACAGCACATCCAGTCAAATCTCTCTCTCTC
>NW_028234418.1:11023017-11025517 GCF_977035675.1 Penaeus japonicus
AGTAATACCAAAGCAAAAAGTTGAGAGAAAAAAAAAAATCACACACACACACAGATATGTATATATATATATATATATATATATATATATATATATATATATATATATATATATATATATGTATATATATACATATATATATATACTTATATATATACATATATATATAATATAAATATATATATATAAATAAATATAAATATATAAATATATATAAATATATATATATATATATATATATATATATATATATATATATATATATATATATATATGTATATATATATATATACTTATATAAATATACATATATATATATATATATATAAATATATATATAATATATATATATATAATATAATTATATATATATATATATATATATATATATATATATATAATATATATATATATATATATATATTAGCAAGAAATGATAAGATGATATGAGTGCGTTGCTCGCGGCGAGGTAATAATGGTAATCGGAGGAAGAAGGACACGAGGGAAAGCAGAAAGGAAAAAGGCGTCGAGGAAAGGATGGGAAGAAGGAGGAGGAGGAGGAGGGAAAGCAGAAAGGAAAAAGGCGTCGAGGAAAGGATGGGAAGAAGGAGGAGGAGGAGGAGGGAAAGCAGAAAGGAAAAAGGCGTCGAGGAAAGGATGGGAAGAAGGAGGAGGAGGAGGAGGGAAAGCAGAAAGGAAAAAGGCGTCGAGGAAAGGATGGGAAGAAGGAGGAGGAGGAGGAGGGAAAGGAGAAAGGAAAAAGGGTTCGGGAAAAGGATAAAAAGGAGGAGGAAAGGGAGGAGAAGTAGGAGGGGGAGGACGAGGGAAAGGAGGAAGGAAAAAGGCGTCGAAAAAAGGATAGGAAGGAGGAGGAGGAGGAGGAGGAGGAGGAGGAGACGGAGGAGGAGAAAGAAGAGGAGGAGGAGGGAAAGGAGGAGGAGAAGGAGTAGGAGGAGGAGGAGGGAAAGGAGAAATGAAAAAGGTGTCGCGAAGAGAATAGGACGGAGGAGGAGAAGGAGAATAGGAAGTAAGAGGAGAAGGAGATAAGGATAGACATAAGAGAAGCAAGGAGAAGGAGAAGGAGAAGTAGGATAGGGATATGGAGGAAGGGATGAATGATAGGGGTAAGGAGGAGGAGAAATGTGAGAAGGGGGAGGATTGAATACTGGAAATTGAGAGTTTAGAAAAAAAAAGGAGAAAGGGTTGATCTTAAGATAAGGAGAGATAAGCAGGAGGGAAATAGGAAAGAGGATTATGGAAGCAGGGCAAGTGGATGAAGCAGGAGTAGGAGGATAAGGAGAAGGGGGAAGGGGAGAAGAAGGAAGAGGAACAGGAGAAGGAAGGGGAGAAGGAGGAAGGGAAGAAAGAGAAGGAAGGAGAGAAGAAGAATGAGAAGGAAGGAGAGAAAGAGAAGGAGTAGGAGAAGGAAGAAGAGAAGGAGAAGGAGAAAGAAGAAGAGAAGGAGAAGGAGAAGGAGCTGGAGGAAGAGTAGAAGGAAGAAGACAAAGAAGAGGAGTAGAAGGAGGAACAGAAAGAAGAAGGTGGAGAAATAAGAGGAGAAAGAAAATGAATGGGAAGGATAAGGGAAAAATTAAAGGACAAAGATAATGATAGTAATAATGCTGATAATAATGATGATAGTTATGTAAACAACAGCGATAATTATTATTGTTATGATCATAATAATGATAAAAGTTTATGGTATTATAAAGAATAATAGCAATATTGACAATGGTAATAACTATGATAATGATAATGATAAAACATCATGATCATAAGGAGGATAATAGCAATCGCACTGATAGTTATGATGATGATAATAATGATCATAATCATAATAATAGGGATAAGAGCTATAACAAGATATAACAATTGATATCAACAAAAATAACAACAAAAACAATCATAAAAAAATCATACAAAATAACAATAACAACAACAACAAAAATATCATAAAGACGAAAATAAAGAAGAAAAAAGTGAAACGAAGACCGAGAATAAGATAGACGAAGAACGGGAAGAAAGAGGAAGTGAAAAAGGGGCGATAAAAATAACCTGGATTCGTGGAGGTCAGAGCGACATGCCCCGCGGCGGAAGACACGCCCTGTGAAGACCGGCAGCGACGGAAGGTGAAGGAGAATTATTGTATCATTATATATTGTAATAATTATTGTTACGAATTTTGGTATTAATGTCATTATCATTGTCGTCAATGTTATTATCATAATAATAATTATTATTATTATCATTATTGTTATTATTATCATTATTGCTATTATTATTATCATTATTGCTATTACTATTATCATTATTGCTATTACCATTATCACTGTCTTTATAACTGTTATTGATATTCCTACCACTATTATCATTATTATTATTATCATAACCATCATTGTTATCATCATGAAAATCATTTTTATTAGTATTATCATTAATATTATAGTCATCCTCACTATTATCAATAGTACAAATATAATCATCATCATCATCTTCACCA
>NW_028234418.1:11058017-11063017 GCF_977035675.1 Penaeus japonicus
CTTACAGGATAATGTACGCATTTTATTACTGCAATCATTTTTTTTTCAATAATCATCATTAAACGAGATTGTATTTTTCATTTTAATTAGAACAGCAATTACGGGAGTAATAATATCATCATGTCGACGAGGAGATTGCTCTTATTAACAGAATACTAATGTTGATAATAAGAAAACCAAAAAAAGAAAAAAAAAAGTGAGATCAGTTTTAATGAAAATATGAATGATTATCAAGTAATAATGATAGTAATAATGAGGATAAAAATGATGAATATGATGAGGATATTGGTGATGATAATGATAATAACAACAATCATAATGGTATAGATTATATTTGTTATCGTCATTAGTGTTCTTATTTCTATCATTACTACCATTATTATTATTACTATTGCTATTTTTCTTGTTATCATCATCATTATCATCATCATCATCATTATTACAACTACTTCTAATACTATTATTATTATTATTATTATCATTATCCTTATCATCATTATAATGATAACATCAAAATCATTCTGACTTCTCATAAGCTGGACCTTGAATCATGGTCAACCCTCCCATAAATTCTCATTACATATTACTGCATATTTCAATTGACAAAATAAATAATTAAGAAACCAAGACAATATAATTTCATTCAAAAGATCATGATGATTAATAATGGTAATAATAATGATAACAACCTTGACAATATTCATGAAAACAATAATGATGATGATAATGATAGCCATAATGATAACGATAGTACTGATAACAGCATTGGTAATGAATAGGATAATTATAGTATTGACCATAACAATGATGATAATGATAGTAAGAATGATGATAATGATAATATTAATAATGATGATAATTTTGATAATGATAATAATAATGAAAAATACACACACAAAAGAAAAATGTAATGGTAAAATTGGGGTAATGATGATAACAACAAGGGCAGATAATGATGATGATAAGGATAATAATAATAATAATAATGATGATTATGATAATGATAATACTGATACTACTAATAATAATGCTATCAACAACAATATCAGGAACAGTAGTAGTGATAGTGATAATAGTAATAATGAGGATAAGGATAATGATAATGGCAATAGTAATAATTATGATGAAGATGATTATAATAATGATAAAGATAATTATGATAATAATGATGACAAAATAGCTATAATGATGATGATGTTTACAGGAATGATGACGATAGTAATTATCATTATAATTGTTGTAATTATCATAATCATTATCATTGTCATTGTTATCATTAGCATTATTATCATCATCATCATTTTCATTATTGTCATTATCATCAGTATCATTATCATCATTATTGTTATTATCATTGTTATTATCATTATTTATCATTATCATCATTATTATCATCATTATTACTATTATCTATTATTATTATGATAATGATCATCATCAATATCGTTCTTCTTATTATTATTGTCATCATCCTTATTATTAAAATTATCAGTAAAAAAAATATATATATATATGTTAATGCTGACAATGGTATGATAATCATAACTATAATAATAGTAATCATAATAACTCCATTAATTGCTATATCCATAATAGGATCAGAAATAATCACAACAAAAATGATAGCAAATGTAGGTCACACACAAACAATATCAAAATCGAAAAAAAATAAATACACAATAAAAAGGGAAAACATTTCAATGATTCGACAGAAATGGGGGAAAATATATCTATAAATGTGGTCAGACCTTTTGACACAACTCTGTGGCCAGATTGGCTACTTTCCAAACGCAAAATAAACCATCCAAACTGAAGAGCGGGAACACAACAATCAAGTATATTTTTATATATTATTTTTTTTTTAATTACGAAATGAAAAATCGTGAGTGGTCAGTGTTATCTAGTAGTTCAACATTTTGAAATTTCAAAACTAAGTTCACCTTATAAGAAATGATAAGCAAGGATAAACACTAAAACAAAGACTTAGCACCAACTAATGCAACTTAGATTGCTTTTCAAGATGCAGTGGGTGAACGCAACTTCAATAAAAAGCAGGAAATCAAGTCTGTGCTATTAAAATCAAGCGCTAAGTAAGGCAGTAAGAACAATTAAATGCCTTGTTTTTCGAGGCTGCACAGGGAACCAGAGCATAGAACTGGTTAACGACCTTATCAATCGAGACCAGGTTCAGTTTTAGCAACCAGAGTTCACCATGTCGCGTACCCCTGCAATGTAGTTGCAATGAACAGTTCACCAGTGTTCACTTGGCTCTTTCTTTCAATAGCTATGCAATTTGGCGGTAAAAGGAAGGCTGTTTCGATATCTAGTAAGGTTCGTGTCAGCCAAAATGCTGCCAGATATTTATCACAGCATTACGGTAGTGCCAGCTCTATTGATACTGGAAGGTGAAAGATAGATCTATCAATTAGCTAATACATCAAGGGATACAAATGCCTATCCAGTTGTTTCAGGACTTTGGATTTGCGGGCAGACAGCCAGCTCCAGCATCCGAATCTATGACCGTTTGGCACCATCTCATCATACAGCAATAAGATCATTAATATTACAACCGAGTCTTTCTTCATATGACTCACCAGTCACTCTCACTTCCCGATCTATCTCCCTTCGAAGGTGGAACTTGGTCATCAAATTCTATAGGCCTGCCTCTGTATGGAATGGACTGCCATGGACAGTCGTAAAAGACCGTGATTAATGACAATGGTAAAAATGGGAAGATTGATACACATAATCGTAATAGCAATGATCACATGGTGATGCTAATAATATTAATGATGCTATCAGTAACAGTAATGATAATTGCAATAATGATAATGATACTTCCACTTCGTCCACCACTATATACACCTTCTTCACCCTCCGCCCTCAACTGGCCATGTAATGCAGAAGTCCGGATAAAACACACACACACACACACACACACACACACACACACACACACATACACACACAAGCTCAGTCTGGAAAGTTGCTTGTGATAGTCTGATCAAAGGGAAAGTGCGTACACGATAGTTAAGACATCCGTTCGCACGCACACAGTTTTCCTCACGATTGCACCCTAGCGAATCGACATGCAACCGTGCTGTATATACAGAAATACCTGTGTTTGTGCAAAACAAGCATGCACAGTTATATTCATGATTGTGGCTCTGTGACGTTGGAGCGTTTGTTGTATCTCTATGGCTCGTATAAGATTGTTCTAATTGAATGTCTATGTTATTGTGTTTAACATTGTTAAAATATAGTTCGGATAAGGGGGTAATTCCATTATTTATATATCAATAAATAATGTTTTTAACCGGGTATTGTTTATTATGTATCATAGTCCGTGCTATATAGTTAAGAGGATCCCTTGTACAAATTTAAAATATCTCGATACATAGTGACTGTACAGGGGATACGAATAAAACTGTAATGTAAATTCAATTCCATGCTCGGAAGAATTGAAAGATTCACGTGGCAGACACATTTCTATGAATTTATGATTTGGGGTTAATGGGGAAGGCATTTAATATGTGAAAGAGCTAAATGTAATAACAACAGAAAAAATACCAACACCTACAAATGTTTTATTAACGATTGATATGGCAATATTACTATACTACACTACATAATATGCTTGCGCAGTGTCTATCAGTATACTTTGCAGCTGAAAACGCTAGAATCCCAGAAGACTATATTGAGTAATAACACAGCATGCCAATTTTGACTTCCAGAAATGAGAAAGACTGCTCTCTGTTGTCTAAATCCGGGAAATGTTGAACCTGCAAACGCGAGAATAGTGTAATTGCTTCCAAAAGAATAAACTCGTGAATGATTAACTATCTAGTTTTGTCTCTTCTTGGTTTTCGGTTTTGATAGTTCTCTTTCTCTCTCTCTTATTTTCTCTCTTACTTTCTCTCTCTCTCTCTCTCTCTCTCTCTCTCTCTCTCTCTCTCTCTCTCTCTCTCTCTCTCTCTCTCTCTCTCTCTCTCTCTCTCTCTCTCTCTCTCTCTCTCTCTCTCCCTCTCTCTTTCTTTCTTTCCTTCTTCTTTTTTTTCGATACTTCGTCTGTTATATCCATGATATATACACGGATACACACAAAACACACACACACACACACACACACACACACACACACACACACACACACACACACACACACACACACACACACACACACACATATATATATATATATATATATATATATATATATATATATATATATTGCATCTGTCTATCTGTAGAAAACTTACATGAACACAACATGATGTTGCAATATGCATTCTATCCCTATGAGTTTTATATACACATTAATCCTACTGAAGCTAGTGTTAGCCTTCCTTTCTATACAGACATTTCCAAGTTCTGCAGTATAACGGCTATGCAAAATTCGCAAGGGAGCCTATGCATCTGGTTATATGTATGCCATTAAAGCCACCTACTTCATGATGTTAATTTTACGACCAGAATAACCCATTACAAGTATCTTCGGGTCGTTAACTCACCAAAGAGCAGCATATATAGGCGCATCGCCCATAACATGGACTCGCATTAAGTATACACAGAGCAGGAGCTTTCTCTCTTTCCCTCAGATACACTAACACACACAAATACACACAAAAACACTACTTTCATTCAACCGCAGAGATAGACAAATATACGGAGAACCTAATCACTAAACACACACACACGCACACACACGCAGTCCCCCACCCACACCCCCACCCACGCTCACACACACACACGCACACTTAGTCCCCCGACCCCCCACCCCCCACCTATACTCACACACACACAAACACACACACAAACACACACACACCCACACACACATACACATACACGTAGTCCCCCACCCCCACCCCCACCCACACACACACACTCACACACTCGCACACACACACGCACGCAGTCCCCCCACCACCACTCCCCACCCACCCACACACACCCACACACACACACACACATGGACGCACGCCATCAGCCTGATAACA
>NW_028234418.1:11068017-11070517 GCF_977035675.1 Penaeus japonicus
ATATATATATATATATATATATATATATATATATATATATATATATATAGTCATATGTATATATATATATATATGGTATATATATATATATATAATTATATATATATTATATATATATATATATATATAATATATATATATATATATATATATATATATATATATATATATAGTCAGCTAGTTTTTTTTCCCATTTTTATCTCTCTTCTTTCATTCCATCTTTGTTGATAAGTAATGCTACTCAGTCCACCATCAGTAATGAAGCTTTGCTAATATCAGTTGCGCTATCGATTTTCTCCAGATTAACACAGCACTCTGCATAATCATCAACATCTGCACACATGTCCACGTGTCTCCAGGGGGGGGGGGGTGTACTCATCTATGTGATACTCAGGGAGATACAACGTCTTCCCGCTGGCACACCATCACTCAAGGGGGCATGTGTCACTGACATACCACTTGGCACCTCATCTGTTCCCGGGTACATGGCACCCTACAACATCGGGACACATGCCACTGCCATCTGGGGTGCACGACACTCGTAACCTGTGCATGACATTTACTCCCCCCCCCCCCCTCCCTCGCTACCCACTTCCCTTCCCCCCTTTTTCACTCCCCCACAATCACGCCCCCAAACACCTCCATCTCAATGCACTCTCCGCCCTCGCGAACTGATCTAAAAACGAAAATTTTCCAAGGTAACGTAATATATAATGCAAGGCCACTTAACTTCACCACGGCAGGCCCACGCCCACACATTTTCATTTTTCTCAAGGAACCGACGCAGAACCAACCGCCCCCAACCCCAGTATCCCCGACCCATCAGCCTCTTCACTTCACCTTCGCCTCATCCTCCCCCACACCCATTAAGCCCACGGCCACTCAGGCTTCCCAACACCGCCCTCAGCGACGCCCACACAGCCTGCAGAAGTCTATTTTCTTGGTTAGCCCGCATGAGTAACCATGGGGTCAAGGGAACAAATAATTAACTTGAACAACGGAGCCTTGGCCATTGCGTCGCCGCCTCACCCACGCCTTCGCTCGCAGCAACAACACTGACCAGGTTCGTCTGGTTGCATGGGCGGGGGATTGAGACGTCGGAACACCAGGGATTGATAGGCAACGGCATGAAGAGTTGAGAGGAAGAGGGACTGTTTTTTCCAATATTTTGCATTGCGTTGAAATGAAATGAAAATCATTTTAGATAATCTGATAGGGCTTATATACAGTATTCAGAAGAAAAGGGGGAAAGACGTTAAACAAAATTATTAAAAACTATTAGATAGATGAGTTACAGAAATTGTGAGAAGACATGACGTGATGCCTTCATATGAAATAAATTAGAACAAAATCGATCTCCATAAAATGAAACGATACAAAGCAAAAGGAAAGAAAAACATTATAATAATGGGAGAAAGCATCGTAAACTAATACCCACCCACCCACCCACACACACACACATGCACACACACACCCACACACACACACACACACACAATCCACCACCGCCGCTTCAATTATCCCCATAATACCAACTCGTGCACACAAGCCATCACCCCATGAATTACATCCCTACATAAAATTCGCAAGAGCAAAGTTAACACCACAACCACGAGCTTTCTACCCACACCACAACCCTATTACAACTAACCGCAGATCCGCGCCCGCCCTGGAAATATGTAGATTAGCCATTTCGTGCGATCGTCTGAACACGTTAGGAGAGAAAAGTAAACAGCGACTGTCAGCACATATAAAGCCTGCAGAACCCTGTTTCTCTTTTATATGATTTCTTACATAGTTTTTCCCCCTTTCTGGTTTCTCCTTGAGTGTCTCTTTTTGTGGAGGCATGTCTGTCTAACTGTCCGCTTGTATGGACACACTTTACGTCTGCATGTGTGTATATTCCTGTCCGACTGTATCTTCTTTGTCTGTTTGTCTCTCCCTAAGTTTGTTTGTCTGTTTGCCACGCTGTCTTTCTCTGTCTGTGTACCTCCTCTCTCTTTCTCTCTCTCTCTCTCTCTCTCTCTCTCTCTCTCTCTCTCTCTCTCTCTCTCTCTCTCTCTCTCTTTCTCTCTCTCTCTCTCTCTCTCTCTCTCTCTCTCTCTATCTCTCTCTCTTCTCTCTCTTCTCTCCTCTTCTCTCTCTCTCTCTCTCTCTCTCTCTCTCTCTCTCTCTCTCTCTCTCTCTCTCTCTCTCTCTCTCTCTCTCTCTTTCTCTCTCTCTCTCTCTCTCTTACTCACTCATTCACTAACAATGCACAGAGAACTACTTCCAGTGATTCAATCAATAAAGATATAATCCTTACCTCCTTAGACTACTGAAATGACCCTAACACAAACAGTTTTGATAGATAGATAAAACAATTCCTTTTAGGTCAAGGCAGTAAAGGTTAGGCATGTCGACATGACAACTGGCAAGAAAATGTTCACTTTTAATGTCGGATCGCGTATGTTGAAACTGTCAGAGTTGTATAACAGAGAGAGAGGGGGAGGAGAGAGAG
>NW_028234418.1:11111748-11116748 GCF_977035675.1 Penaeus japonicus
CCCCCACACCCTCACGGATATCGTCTCTCTCTCCCCCACACCCTCACGGATATCGTCTCTCTCTCTCCCCCACACCCTCACGGATATCGTCTCTCTCACCTCGCCCCCAACCCTCCACGAATATCGTTCTCTCTCTCTACCCCACACCCCTCACGGATATCGTCTCTCTCTCTCCCACACCCTCACGGATATCGTCTCTCTCTCTCCCACACCCTCACGGATATCGTCTCTCTCTCTCCCACACCCTCACGGATATCGTCTCTCTCTCTCCCACACCCTCACGGATATCGTCTCTCTCTCCCCCACACCCTCACGGATATCGTCTCTCTCTCTCCCACACCCTCACGGATATCGTCTCTCTCTCTCCCACACCCTCACGGATATCGTCTCTCTCTCTCCCACACCCTCACGGATATCGTCTCTCTCTCCCCCACACCCTCACGGATATCGTCTCTCTCTCTCCCACACCCTCACGGATATCGTCTCTCTCTCTCTCCCACACCCTCACGGATATAGTCCCTCTCTCTCCCACACCCTCACGGATATCGTCTCTCTCTCCCCCACACCCTCGCGGATATCGTCTCGTTCTCGCCTAAACCTTGTGTGAAACAATGCCTAATAATAATCATCAGATAATTACGATATTAGTAATAGTAATGATAATCATCAAAACAACGAAAGTAATACATAATGATAATGATCAAAACAACGAAAGTAATACATAATGATAATGATCAAAACAACGAAAGTAATACATAATGATAACAATGATGGTAATGATAATTCAAATAACAATAATGATGGCAATGATAATGACAATTAAGATATTGATGATGATATTGATAATGTTAATAATGGTGATATTAATGATGATGCTATTAATGATAATAACTGTTTGAATAGTGAAAAAAAATATATTGATGATAATGAAAATGATAATGAGAATAAGATCAATAATGATAATAATAGTAATGATAACAAACATAATGATAATTATAATAATAGTAATGGTAGAAATGAAAATGATGATAATGAGAATAATGATAGTGATGATAATAATGATTATACTAATAGCAATAACAATAATGATAATAATAATGATAATAATAATAATAATGCAAATTAAATTTATGACAGTAATGATGACGATAATGATGAAGAACATAGTAATCATGATGATCATAGTAATGGTAATAATAATGAGGATGGCGATAATAGAAATAATGATAATGAGGATAATAATGGCATTAATAGTAATAATAAAGATAATAATGATAATGATGTTAACAACAATTATTATAACAATAATCATTATTATGATAATGATGATGATGACAACAATCATGATAACACTGATAAAACAATAACGATAATGAAGAAAAAATATATAATCATAATGATAACAACAACGATATGATGATAATGATGGTGATATCAAGAACAATAACAATGATATTAATGTTAATAGCAATAACAGTGAAAATTATGATAACAAAGGTGATGACAATTATGATGATATTTACATTAAAAGCGATAAGAATGATCATATTAATAACAGTAATAACAATAAAAGTAATAACAATCATCATCATCGTCGTGATAATTATATTTCTATTGCAAAAAGTAATAATGATAATAAGAATAAGAGTAAAAGCAAAGAAGATACAATAGCACAACATGAACAACAAAAACAAACAAACAAAAAAACGGAACGAATCGCAAAAGAGACGAAGAGAAAACAGTTATAAGAAGAGGGAGTGAGTGAACGCATGGAAGGAGGGAGGTGGGGGGGGGTGATAGGTGGTGGGGATGGGGGTGGGGACGGGGGAAGAGAGGGAGGAATCAGGAGGTAGGGAGACGTGGAGGGGAGGGGCGGGCCAGGGGGGAGGGGGGAGGGGGGATACGTCTCGCTCTCTCAGCTTGGAGGTCAGGGTGAGAGACCACCTCGGGGTCAGACGCTGGCGCCGACGCTGTTTCTTGTATTGTCTTTCCCGAGGGTTGTATTGCGTCTAGGAAGGTGGTGCCGGGGTCTGGCTGTTGGGTGAGTGGGGTTTGGCTTGGGGAGGGAAGGGGGGTAGAAAAGGTAAGGAAGACACACACACATGTATGTATATATGTATAATATATACATATAACTACTACACACACCACACTACACACACACACCACTTACACACACACACACACACACTCAAATATATAAATATAAGTATATATATATATATATAAATAAAATATACTATATAAATATATAAATATATATACACACACACACACACACACCCACACACTACACACACACACACAAATATATATATTAGATTCGATAGATATATAGATAATATATGTGTGGGAGTTTGTTTGTGATAAATAAATAAATATATAAATATAACATATATATATATACTATATATATATATATATTGTGAGTAGTGTGAGTTGTAGTGTTTTGAGTGTGTGGTGTGTATTATAAATATATATATATATTAATATATATCAATAATATATAAAAAAAAAAATATAAATATATATTATCTATATGATATATAATTATACACACACACACACACACCACACGAGCACGCCACACACAACCACACACACACACACACACAACAACAAGACTATACACACACAACAACACAACACAACACACCACACAAAACACACCACACACCCACACACAACCACACACATATATATATTTATAATATATATAATTTAATATATATATATATATAATATATATATATATATATATACCAACACATTAGATATGGAAGGTAGATTATATAAATATCTATTCTCTATATATATATACATATATATCTATTTACAAAATAAAACATCTATATCTATATATACATATACTATATATGTATAATAATATATATATATATACTATATATAATATATATATATATAATATAAATATAGATATACTGTAATATTCATATGTATATCAAATCTAATATATATATATATAATATATATATATAAATATATAATATCTATATATATATATATATAAATATGATACACACAACAACACACACATCAACCCACCACACATATATATATTATATCATATATATATATATCTAAATTTATATATATATATATATATATATATATATACATATATAATAATATAAAGTATATATATATAAAATCTATATCTACAAAAAACGTAAATATATGTAAAATATATATATATATATAAATATATAATATATAAATTATATATCTAATATATAAGATAAATGTATATATATATAAATATAATAATTATATATATATATATATATATATATATATATATAATGTTATGTAAAAAATAAATACTTATAAAGATATATATATATATATATATAGACATATATATATATAATAATATGTATATATATATATATTTATAAAAATTTGATGTTTTACACACACATAACAGCACACACATATATATAATATATATATTATCTATATAATAACTATATAAATATAATCAAAAAATCTACATATATCTATCTTGTGTGTGAGTGTGTGTGGGTAAAGTAGTGTGTTTATATAGTGTTGTGTTTTAGAGTGTGTGTTAGTGTGTGTGTGCGTGGACTTCTACTCTTAGCTAGCCAGACCATGATTAAAAGACACGACCGGTTCTGTGGAGGAGTTACCTTGTTAGTCGGTCCAAAGTGTCTGCTCATAAGATTAATATCCTTTGTACAATTTGCTCTGGTTTGGACCCACTCATTTCATGGATGTGACCCATTGCCTGTAGCTTACAACGTAACAGTTTGAAAGAATCTCTTCATATATTATAAGGTACTACGTGTACTCTGTTGTTTTTAGTGACTAATGACATTGGTTATTTGACGAGAAAAGTGATACAATTGGGACTATATTAGTATAATTTATTTTCATGATTATATCATACATAAATGACGACAATACACTGAAATTAAAAACGAAATTGATGTTATTAGTTATCGTAGTGATACAAAACGGATTATAATTGTATAAAAGGCTAATCAGCTGAATTATATGATGAGTGAATGAGAGCAGTCGCTATCGAAAAAATAAAGATAAAAATACTGACGATAATGTCAACATTAGAGAGTGCAATATGTCCCACTAAGCCTTCTTTCCTTTGCAACTTCTCCCTTGAGTATGACCCCGACATTAGACCCCATTTTAGGGCTCCGTCGTCTCCTCACGTCTTTTTCTCTCTCCCATTAGGAATAAAAAACGTGGAAAATAGTCTGCTATACAGTGTTCTTTTTGCAGCTTAGGTATTATCTTCGTAGTTACGTACAGTCATGTGAATATATATTCATAAATGAAAAAAATTTTTGTAATATATAAAACTATAAGATTATATGATATAAAATATAATATATAATATAGTATAATAATATATAAATAAATATATAAATATATATACTATATAAATATATATATGCATGCACACCCAACACACACACACACCACACACACATATATATATACATTTTATTATATATATATATAATATAAATAAATATATATATATAGTAAATATATATATATATATATTATAAATATTATTAATAAATAAGTTATATATATATGATATATCAATATATATATATATATAATATATAAATATATATAAAAATAACATACATATATATAAATACATACATTTATATGACATATATGTATAAGTTATATATATCTATATATATATATATATAGATATATAAACTATAATAATATATAATATTATATATAATAAATATACACACTAACACACACACACACCACACACACATTACAACTCTAACACAACCACACACCTAGTAAATATAAATTATATATATATATAATAATATATATATATATCAATCACTATATAATATATATATATATAAATAGACCTAATATACATATATACAATAATATATATGACACACACAACACACACACAACACATACACGAACATAATATATATATATAATATATA
>NW_028234418.1:11134248-11146748 GCF_977035675.1 Penaeus japonicus
CCTTCTCTTTCTCTCTTTCTCTCTCCTCCCTTTCTTCTCTCATCCTCCCCCCCCCCTCTCTCTCTTCTCTCACTCTCTCATCTCAATGCCAGTTTGGATAGATTCGTGACCATCTTTACCCTGGCTTTTTTGCAGGCATGTAAACTGTTCTGCATATACTATATCAAATCAAATCATATCAATCTCTATCTCTCTCTCTCTACACTCTCTCCTCTCTCTTCCTCTCACTCATCTCCCTCCCTCTGTCACTCCTCTCTACTCTCTCTCTCTTCTTCTCTCTTCTCTCTCTCTCTTTCTCTCTCCCTCTCTCCTCTCTCTCTCTCTCTCTCTCTTCTCTCTCCCTTCTCTTTCTCTCTTTCTCTCTCTCCCTTTCTCTCTCTCTCTACTTAATCTCTCCTTCCACTCACTCTCTTCTCTCTCTCTCTCTCTGCTTCTCTTCTCTCTCTCCCTTTCTCTCTCTCTCTCTCCACTTTACTCTCTCTATCTCATCTCTCTTACTCATCCTACTCTCTCTCTCTCTCTCTCTCTCTCTCTCTCTCTCTCTCTCTCTCTCTCTCTCTCTCTCTCTCTCTCTCTCTCTCTTATTTTACGTCACAGTCAAGGGACAAAGTAATAAAAAATAATGACCTAGTTGGATGCTCATCTCTCCCGTCCTAAACTAACCTATCTAAGATGTTATATTATGATAATGATCAAACTTGCCTGCGCTGTTTTTCAAAGCCTTTCAAAGTTCACCATTCCACCTGCTATCATCGTCACTTCATACGCTCTCTGTTGTCCCTTGCACAGAACAGAACCATAGAATCTCATTATATTTTCTTCTCACTATCAAAATCAAAATCAAGCATCATTTTCTTATATTTTCTCATACTAACAGGAGCGATGTTTATCCCCCATGTCGTAGTCATCGTTCACACCCGATTCCATTTCCCCCGTCGCGCCAAATATCCATTAAAGCCCCCTGCCTTTCATCTTTGTTACCCTTGGATTAAGAATATGCCATCTCTTAACTGAAACTTTGAAGAAAATCGCTCGCAATTCCTCTGTTTCAACACCACGTCCTCACCCAGACAACGTTATGCAAAGGACAGGAAACGCTTGCAAAACTGACTTATCCCTCGCTGATATAGAGTCATTTACGATTGTATCTGAATCCATCTATTTTCCTTTTCAATCGAATGAGGCCTAAAGGTTATCAAAAGGAGGAGGAAGGGGCGCGAGGAGGGAGAGGAGGGAGGAGGGAGAGGAACGAAAATAAAAAACCATATGGTAAGGGAAAGGGAGATGAAGGGTGGGAGAGGGAAAAAGGAGGGAGAGGAAGAACAGGGGAAGGGAGAAGAAGACAGAGCATATAGGAGAGAGCAAGGGAGTAAGTGGTGAAGCAAGAGAAAGGGAGAAAAGGGAAGGAAATCATCCGAGGGAAGGGGGGGATGAGAGGAGGGAGAGGAGGGAGAGGAGGGAGAGGAGGGAGAGGAGGGAGAGGACGTGTAGAGACAGCTGAGTGGTGGGATCGAGTGAGAGATTGGGGAGACGCGGTGTGTGGACAGTTCAGGGACCAAGTTGAGCTGATGAATAATGCAGTCTCCTGGCTATAACATGAAGCCTCCTGAGCGGTTGGCGTGTATTTGTCTCGCCTCGTGCGAATGTGATATCATGTATATTTGCCTAGTTACCTGCAGGATATCATGCGAGAGCTTAGTATTCTCTGCTTTGCTGGAGAAAGCCCATTATTGTGCACTTCCGTGATTTAATCTGACAGTTATTTTCCACCGATTGTAAAAAAAAATGCGTTAATTCTATCTGTCACACAATTCAAGCGAACATTCAGATGACATTTAAACTTAAAGCCGAGACCAGAATTTTGTGCAATGTCACACCATCCTTCGTGTCATCGGAGAACTGACAGAGTGGCAATCGAACGGCTCTCTTAATAATCTCTCTTTACACACTCTCTTCACCTCGCGCCTCCGTCATTCTAGATTCCTTTCTGCTAAAATCATGGACGGGTCGGAATGTAAAGGTCATTTAGCTAGTAACCTTCACGCGTTCTTGACTTTGCAAATAGTGATGATCATCATTCTCCCCGTAGGATGCATTTATATCAAGCAGATCAATTAATCGGCAAATTATATCCGTTACCAACTGAATCATGAAAAAAAAAAACACACTCAAATCACCCAGCTGAGTGTTCCCGCGGATAATTTTCCCTCTCCGAGATCCCCCCAAACGCCAAATGGATGACCCAGCACATCATTATCTCCCTTAAGACTAATAACTCATTTCTTATCCCGCGCCTCAATAAAGAAAACGATATATAAATGCAACCCTTTTCGCTTTGCTTTTCCCTTCCTTCATTTCTTTTCCTTATCGTGACAATTTTTGAGATTCTCAAAAGCACCTCAGTTTTCTCTCTTCCCGTTTTCTGTTTACTTTTCGCATGCCTCATTACTTTTACTTTTTTTTCTTATTTTCATCACTCTCCCCTACTTCCACTTCTTTCTACTCTCCGTATGATTCATTACTACTCTTTCCCATATTTTCATCAGTCTCCCCTACATCCGTTTCTCTGTGCCTGCCTTTCGCTTGCTTCATTCCGTCTCTTTTTTTTAAATCTTCACCAGTCTCCCCTTCCACCCTTTTTCTATCTGCTTTTCATGTACTTCTTTCCTTCGCACATCCATATCTTCACCAGTTTCCCCTTCCCCCATTTTCTCTTGGCATTTCGCTTGCTTCCTTCCTTCTCTTTTCCATGTCATCCCTACTCTCTCTACCCTTCGACGCACCCCCTGTATAATTGGATGTCCCAGCGCGTGTCGAGGGCAGCGGCGCAGGGCGAAGGAGACTCCTGTGGGGATCTTTGAGAAAGAGTTTGTGTGCGTTAATGTGTGTGTATGTGTGTCTGCGTGTGTGTCTGTGTTTGTGTGTGTCTGTGTGTTTGTGTGTGTGTGTGTTTGTGTGTGTGTGTGTGTGTGTGTTTGTGTGTGTATATGTGTGTGTGTGTGCGCGCGTGTGTGTGTGTTTGTGTGTGACTGATAATGTATCTAGTTGACTTGTCAAACACTAAATTTCTCTATCTCTCTGTTATACTATCTCTTTAACTACTATTCATCTCTAAATATCTATAGATGCATATTGATAAATCTACCTCTTTTCTATCTATCTATCCATCTCTATATCTTTCTGTTTCCCAATATGAATAGATAGATAGATGAGAATCTATCAATATCTATCTCATTTGTGGTCATCTATATATACTTTCTTTTCTTTTCAATCTTACCTTTATATATATATATATATATATATATATATATATATATATATATACATATACATATATATATGTATATGTATGTATGTATACATAAACATATATAATCAAATCCCCGTAGGACAAACAAGGAAAAAATACCAACTAGTAACACGGAAATTAATGATAGAATACCTCCGCCCCCTCCCTCCCCCCCCCAAACTAATCGACTTCATTATCTGAATAAAAGCAATTCATATTTGTGTCAATCTCCTGCCGTCGCGCGGAGGCCAGTGTGAGCAAAATCCGTTGATGTGAGTTGTATGAAAAGGATATGCGTTAGTTTTAAGTTGGAATAAGTTTTGTTGCATGATCATATATGCTCCTAGTGTGAGATTAATATACTATATATATGCTGATATAGTATATATATCATGAATATATGTATATATATATAATTATATGAGTGAGATAGTTATTAATATATATAACTGAGTGATCTAAACTTTATATAGGGTACAAAATGTAATATATGTTATTATCGAGCGATATATATATCACTTAGATATATATTATTAAAATTGTGATATGATATATATATATATATAAACATACACACACACACCTACCCCCCCCCACACACACGCTATAACACACACACACACACACACACACAACACACACACACACACATTCTCTATATGATATATATATATATATATATATATATATATATATATATGTATATATTTAACATATGTATATATATATATATATTAGGTATACTAACACACAAACTCCACGACACACACATATAGATATATATATATTATATATTATATATAATATATATATAATATCTACTATATATATATACATATACATACATAATATATTATATATATATATCATATATATATATATAGGTATATATATATATACATACATTAATATATAGATATATATATATAGATATATATATATATATATATATATATATATATGTATATATGTATATATATTTGGAAATATATTTATATTTATATATAACAATATATAGGTCCATCTATTTTATCATATATAGATATGTATATTATATAAATATATTGAAGAATTATATATATATATATATATATCATATATAGATATAAGACTATATATATCTATATATATATGTGTGTGTGTGTGTAGTGTGTGTGTCGTGTGTGTGTGTCGTGTGCTGTCTGTGGCGGTGTTGTGTGTATGCACACACACACACTGACACAGACACTCACACAACAATTATATTATATATTTATATATGTATATATATATGTATATATATACCTATATATATATATATATAAACTATATATATATATATATATATATATCTATAAATATATATATATATATATATATATATTATTTATATTTATAGGTATATATATACATATATATATATATATACATATACATATCCATTATATAAATATATGTATGTATATATAGGCTAGAGATATATATATATATATATATTATATATCATATATATATAATATATTAGGTATATATATAACAATTAATATATATATTATCTATATATATATATATATTTATATATATATATAATATATAGTTACAATATATATATATATATATATATATATATATAATATTATATATATATAATATATATATATATATAATATATATATATATATATATTAAATCTATACATTCAAGCTATATTTATTTATTTACGTATTTATATTATATATATATATATACATATATATATATATATTACATAAATACAATAAATATATATATGTATATATATATATATATCTGATTTTATTTATTTATGTTTATATATATTATATATATATATATATAATATACATAAATATATCTATATATATATATATACATATTATCTGAGTATGTATATCTATATTTATCTATCTATTCTATCTATCTAAATCAATCTATATATATTTTATATTATATATATATAATATATATATATATATTATATATATACATATATATATTTATCATTTATTGTATATAAATATATTATATATATAATATCTATATATTTATATAATAAATATATAAACATAAATAAATAATATCTATATGTATATATATATTATTATATATATATATATATATATTATCTATATATATATATATATTATATAATATATATATAATATATATTATATATATATACATATATATATATGTCTATTATATATTAGTATATAAATATATATTTATTTATTATAAGTCTATAGTTATATGTATTCATATATATACTATAATATATAATATATAAATAATATATATATATATATATATACACTCTATATATATATTATATATATATATATCTATAATATATATATATACTATATATATAGTATATTTATATTATATATATATATATGTGCATTATATATTTATATCTATATAAATATGTATATATATATTTTTTATATATATATTTATATGTGTGCGTGTGTGTGTGTGCGTGTGAGGGTGTCGTGGTGTGTCGTGTGTGTGTGTGTGTGTGAGTGTGTGTGTGTTGTGTGTATGTAAGTATGTATATATAATATATCGTTATATATATATATATATTTATATATATATATCAATTACTGTATATACATATCTTGTATATATACTATATATATCTATATAATATCATTTATTTATATAATTTATATTTCCAAATATATATATTATATATATATGTATATATATATATATAATATATGTCTATGGATATATATATACACATACATACTTTTCATATTTAATTAGATTATAGTATATATCTATATATATCTATAGATATTATATTTATTATAGGATAATGGTATAAATATGTTATAATAATATATATTTATTATTATATATATTGTAAATTATGCTATATATTTTTTAAATATCTATACATATTATTTATATATCGTATATATATGAATATTTATATATATATATAGTAGATATATATATATCTATATATATATATTATGAATTTACATATGTATAGTATGTATATACACACCACACACACACACACACCACATCACACCACACCACACAACACACAGATTAATATATATATATATATATATTTATATATCTATATATATATATAGATGATTTATTTATTATATATATAAGGTTTGTATGTATGTATTTTACAGTATAAATATATACATATTAAATATATGTATATATATATATAGAATTATATATAATAATATTTTATATTAAATATCGTCTAAATATACCTATAACATATACATTATTCATATACATATATGATGAATTTTATATGATATATATGTAGATATATACTCTAACACACACACACACACAACACACACACACACACACACACTACACCCACACATATATCATATATATATTATTCTTATATATATATATATATATGTAATATATATATATGTATCTATCTATATATAATTATATAATATATATTATATAATATATATATCTATTTAGTATACACTATTTATATATGTATGATTGGATGTATATACATTTATAATAGCTATACATAGTAATTTTGTATTTATTTATACCTATTTATAATATATATATTATAATATATATATATAAATTATACATTTACATATAACATATATACTATATACATACTATAGTAAAAGATTTATTATATATTTATATATAGTATATATATATATATATAAATAGTATATATAGACATACATATATATTATATATATATATATCTATATATTTATATAGTATATTTTTATGTCTATATATATTTTATATATATATTATGATATATATATATTATATATTATCTCATATATAGTTCTAGGACCTATTAATATAAATATTCTCGATATATATATATATATGATATACCGCATTTTAATATATACACTATATATATATATATATATAATATTTAGTATAAAGTTAAATATATATATATTATATATTTATATATATATATATTATTTAGTATATTTATTTATATATATATATGTAGCTGTGTGTGTTGTGGGTGTGTGTGTCGTCTGTGGTGTGTTGTGGGTGTGTGTGTGTGTGTGTGTGTGTGTTGTGGTCTGTATTGTTGTGTGTGTGTGTGTGTGTGTGTTTGTGTGTGTGTGTGTGTATGTATGTATATTATATAAATATATATATTATACTTTATAAATTATATCATATATATTTAATGAATATATTATTTATATATATATATGTATGTAGTATGTTCTGTATACATTTATGGATACATCTATTCCTACTCTATTATTTAATATATATTTATTATATATTTATAGATTGTATATATTATATATGTAATATGAATATATATATGTTATTTAGATGTGAGTGTGATGATGTGTGTTAGTGTGTATGATATTATATATATTTTATATCTATATTTATGTATATATATTATATATATATATATATATATTTTTGTATATTTAATATTTATAATATATAATATCTATATTATATTATATATATCAGATAAAGATAGATAGATAGAGATAGATGAAAAAGATGGAGAGAAGGATAGAGGATGTTTTTTTAGAATATCTTGTTATACAATATGATATATATATATATATATATACATATAAGTGAATATACTATTTATGATAGTATTACAATAGTATAGATATAATATATATAATAGTATATATTTAGTATATATGTATATATAGTATATATATATACAGTATGTATCTATCGAATCATTATATCGATTCTATATTCTATATTCTATCTTCTATATCTATTATCATATACTATTTGTGTATCTACTAATATTTATCTATTTTTGTCTATCGTTAGATCTTGCTCTATCTATCTATCATCTATTCTCTATATATATATAACGTGATATATATACCCACACACACATCACACACATATATATCTATCTATCTCTCTCTTTCGTCTCTCTTTCTTTCCCTCGTCTGTCTCTCTCTCTCTCCTCTCTATATATATATATATTATATTATATTTATATATACTTATTTAGTATAGACTATATACACAACCCTGTAGATACATTTTAGACATATTTATATATATAGATATATTAATGTAATATCTAGATATAGTCATCATATATATATATACATATATTACATGTATACACAGTATGTCGTATATATATTATTTATATTTATTAATATATATAAATATATATTATATTCTATTTATTTATAATATATTTATATATATACATTATGAGATATATATTATATATATATATTTTATATATATAAATATATTATATAGACGTGTATATGGGTGTATTTTATGTGTATGGATATGATTAGTCTCTTTCTGAGATGCTAGCAAAGGCCATAACTGTACTTGTCATCTACGTGATTGATTAGGGTGCGTGCGCCAG
The DNA here is from genome assembly GCF_977035675.1 of Penaeus japonicus. Classification (NCBI taxonomy): domain Eukaryota; kingdom Metazoa; phylum Arthropoda; class Malacostraca; order Decapoda; family Penaeidae; genus Penaeus; species Penaeus japonicus. The sequence goes on from NW_028234418.1 coordinate 11,142,927, forward strand.
GAATGGAAACAATTCCATGGTAAGGCTCACATCGCATAAGAAATATAGGCTGTAAGTCTTAAGACCCAAAGAAGAGGCATGTATTAGATCTACTATCAGCCTATATATCGATAGCATAGATCTGGATAAAACTTCACGATCAGATTCACAAAGGATTACGAATTTCCGATTTCAAGGTCCCTTTTACGGTTAAACTTAAAGGCCGCTACTCCAAGGACATCCTTCATACATGTAGAAAACTCCCGCGTATCAGAAAGGGAAGGCCTTCCTTAATCAAATCAGTATTGATACTCCATAAAGTCTCCTCTCATGTTTATTAAAATAAGAGGCAGTTGAGGCATTTGAAGGATCCGTTTAGCAAATGCAAAACGCGTTGATGAATATGCATATCGCATATGAAACGTGCACGCTGGCATTCATAATACTCAACCACGGAATGTGAAAGCACCGTCTGAGCAATGGCTGATCGGTTTACACAAGAAACTAAAATATGCAGGGAATGGGGGAAGAAGAGGGCTATAGAGTGGGCTTGTTACACTAAGCACATAGCATGTGTGCGTCTCTTGCTGTGCTCGGGGACGCATCAAAATGGGAAACAATTCGTGGCTCTCATACGAAACTAGATTATTTTAGGCCTATTGGGGCAGGAGGCACGTAAGCAGCGGCTAGGGAGAGGGGAGAAGAGAAAGGGCGAGTGAGAGAAGGAGGGATTGAGCCGGACACAGACAGATAGAGGTCGGAAGAGAGGAGGAAATGAAAAACAAAAGGAGATAGATTGGTAGATATGTAGATAGATAGATAGATAGATAGATAGATAGATAGAAACAGAGAGAGAGAAAAACGAAGTGAGTGGAAGTGAAACAGAGAGACTAGAGAGAGAGGAGGAAGTAGAGATGGTGGAGCGAAGGCGAAGAGAGAGATGATGAGAGCAAAGGCGATGAGAGAGAGAGAGTAGAGAGAGAGAGTCGAGAGAGATGAGAGAGAGAAGAGAATAGAGGGAGAAAGAGAGAGAGAGAGAAGAGAGAGATGAAGAGTAGGAGGAGAGAGCGAGAGCATGGAGAGAAAGAATATAGAGATAAGAGGAGAATAGCGTATGGAGAGAGCGGAGAGAGAGAGAAAGAGAGATGAGAGAGATTGAGACGAGACGGCGAGTGAGAGATTGAGAGAGATCAGCGAGAGAGAGAGATGATGGAGAGAGAGAGCTCGGAGAGAGAGTAGAGAGGAGAGAGAGAATACAGAGGAGAAGCGAAGGATAGAGATGAAGAGAGAATAGAGAAGGTGAGAAGAGAGAAAGAAAGACAAGAAAAGAGAAGCCGGACAAAAGAAGAAGGGGAGAAGAAGAGGAAGAGGAAAGGAAAAAGAAAGAAAAGAAAAGAAAGCAAGAAGTTAGTAGGCACCCAATCCATACGGATAGAAATACTGCGTATAAAGAGGAGCCTGGATGGAGTACAACAGGGACTGGAGTTTCCTTCTGATTTACGATATTGTTATGTTAATGCTGTCTCCCGGAGCACTTTGAAAGATTTCTGGAATTTGATGGGCTCGGGTTTATGACGCGTCTGTACATGTGTAAGTGCGTCGCTATCAACGCATATATTTACAGGTTTTATAACTGGCCTATACATATAGATATATAAATTAAAAGAGATATATAGATTAAGAGTGAGAGTGAGAGTGAGAGAGGTAGTGGAGAGAGAGGATGAGAATGATTTGAGAGTGAGAGATAGAGAATAGAGAGATGAGATGGAGCGACTGTGTGGAGAGAGCGAGAGAGGATGGAGAAGCGACGAGATGATAGATATAGAGAGAGAGATAGGAGATGATACGAGAGAGCGAGGTGACGCAAGTGAGAGCGAGCGGAGTCGAGAGGATAGAGATAGAGAGAGCACCGCGGGAGGCTGCGGAGCTCGATAGGTGCTAGATGATGCGAGCATGGATAGCTCGAGAGAGAGAGAGTGGAGAGAGAGAGAGAGAAGTTTGAGAGAGAGAGAGAGAGAGAGAGAGAGAGTGAGAGAGAGTTTAAGAGGAGAGAGAGAGAGAGACGAGAGAGATGAGAGAGAGAGACGCTTAAGAGAGAGAGAGGGGACGAGAGGAGAGAGAGAGACGAGACGAGAGCGAAAAGAGAGAGAGGACGCAGAGGAAGGGGAGAGAAGAGAGATGAGAGAGAGAGAGGCGAGAGAGAGTATAGTGAAGGAAGGAGAGAGAGAGAGAGAGAGAGAGAGAGAGAGAGAGAGAAAGAGAGAGAGTGAGAAAGAACGAATGAGGGAGAGAGAAACATAGAAAACGAGCAAAGATAAGGAGAGAAAGTGAAAGACGGAGAGAACACGGGAGAGAAATTCCATCACTTGCGTCACACATGAAATTTTGCAAGCTTTAGATACTCACAAAAAATCTAACGTCTGTAGGTAAATATTCTGCCAGGAAATACGACCTTGCTGGTGATTTCAGGTAGTGATAGACCGTTTCGTTGAGGTCGGAGGAAAATTATTTTAAGAATAGACTCGCTGATTGCCTGTCTATCCAATACGTCACCATTTTTATGCATTTTTTGCCTGGGGAATTTCTGCTTATTCAGTTTATTCATTATTATCGTGGTGGCTATAGTCATCCTCATCACGGTTACATTTGTGACTGATTGTCGTATATTCATATATGTATATATTTATTAATGATGTATATGCATACATTTGTCTATCTACCTACCTATCTATATATTTGTTCAGAAAAATAAAACATACAGACACATGTATAAATGTGTATATGTATATATACATACATACATATATATATATATAATATATATAGTATATACTATATATATAATATATAATATTATATATTTATACATTATATATATGTAATATAAATTACTGTATATATACATATAATCTAATATATTAATAATATAATATTTAATATATATCTAAATATAATATATAAATATTATATGTATAGCATTAATATTGAGATAAATTATAGCTTGAAATATATATTATATATCTATATATCTAGAATATATATTTTCATATATAATATATATATGCATATATGTACTATATATATATATATATACTATAATATATATATAACTATTAAATTATATATATCTATATATGTCATATATATGCATATATTATATATATATATATATATATATATATTTATACATATATATATATTATGTCTAATATATATATATATTTTAATGATATATATATATATAATATTTATATATAATATATATGTAATATATAGTATATAATATATATATATATAATATATTTAATATATATATATATATTTAATATATATATATATGTGTGCTGTGTTGTTAGTGTGTGTGTGTGTGAGTGATGTGTGTGCAGTGTTTGAGAGTGTGTGTGTGTGAGTTGTGTGTGTGTGTAGTGTGTATGTGTCGCGCGGGGTGTGTGGTGTGTGTGTATACAGTAGTATATATACATATACTCTATACGTACATACATTACTTGTTCTATAATATATATATATATATATATATATATATATATATATATATATATATATATATATATCATAAACTTGTGATTATACATCAGCATAAATCGAGGTATATTTGATATTTGATAATTACACATGAACAAATTTCCATCTCACGAGCCACTCAGATGCTTTCAAAAGCGCTTGAGTTTCCTGCTAACACGAGATGTCAATTTCCTCTCCTAATATGACATTCCATGGACATTTCCAAGGCTCCGAGATAGCCAGCGACGCCGCACATACTTCATTAGCTCACGCCGTCATTAAGAATAATGATTAGGTTATCTTGTTAAGACCTAACGACGA
>NW_028234418.1:11161748-11174248 GCF_977035675.1 Penaeus japonicus
ATGTATATATACACATAATGATACATAAGAGAGTAATGGTGATAATGATGATGATTACTATTATCATAATGATAATTATAATCATGGTATTAATGATAGCAAGGTTAATGATAATGATAATGATGATAACATTAATGTTAGTTGTAATAATGATAATAATGGTAATGACATCAGTAATAGCGATAACAGTGATTATAATGATAAGAAAAAAAAATAACAACAACAATAACGGTAATAAGGATAGTAATGATAATAATGACAACAACAGACATGGTAATAGTGATAAAAAACTAATATGAATAATATAACTAGTAAGAGCAATAGTTATGATAGTAATGATATTAATATCACTGATAATGGCAATCAGGATTATGTTAATAATTATAAAAATATCCATAATGATAATGATAATGAAACCAATTAAGATAATGCTAATGAAAACAATTATGATAATCATAATAATAATTATATTGATTATTATGACAATGATAATAAGGATAACGTAATGATAATGATGATAGTATTAATGATAATGAAGATAGTAATAAGGATAACATTGATAGTATTACCGATAATGGTACCTGCATTGATGCTAAAGAAAGCAATGATGATAATGATGATGGTAATAATGACGGTAAGAAGCTAATTACAATTAATAATGACAATGTTAACTAAAACAATGATAAAAATGATGATAGTTATAAAGAAATTTATAATATAAGTGATGATAATGGTGATAACAATGATAAAAATGATGATAGTTATAAAGAAATTTATAATATAAGTGATGATAATGGTGATAACAATGATAATAAATGATTATAAAAATAATATTGATGATAGTAATAATAATGAAATAATGATTACGATAACGATGATAATTCTAACAAAGACGATAACAATAACGATAATAATGGTTTACTTTCCCCCCCACCCCCCGCCCCCCAGGCACTATGAACGATAGACAAATCATATACTAAATATATGTTCGAGTCTTGCGATTTATTATTCCTGTCATAAATATCTGGCTTAGACAAGTAGTCTGGCGGCCGAGAAAATGGCTCGAAAAGCAAACTTATCTAATCATTAAGAATTAGGGTACACTTTCCATAATTGCCGTGCGTGCAAGCTATGTTTGCAGACCTCAGAGCGGCCATTTTTCTGTTGCTGTGAACGTGTATGTTGCTAGCTCAAGAGGAAACTCTTATCGGGTTTATCCATGAAATGTAGCGCAGGAAAACGGTAGAGCAACATATACGTGTATACACACGTTCGAGCACACACACACGCACACACACACACACACACACACACTCACACACACACACAGACACACACAGAAACATGGTACCTTTTACTGATATATTTGATATTTACATTGTACACACACACACACACACACACACACACATATACATATCGACAACATCTCTCCCGGCGAATTAAGCATGTATCTTTATTTACAACTTTCTCAGCTCTTAGAATTTCAAGACAAAGGATATGTAACCGTACCAATCAGTATGTGTCTACTTCGTCGGGATGCATGTTAGCTACCATTACTTCCTGGTCATAGGGCTTGCATAACTCATTAGTCATTGGTTTGCTCTTGTTACCGGAGAATTGTCTGGTTGGGTTATATGAACCCTTAAGCTGAAGTCTTTTGGCTTATTAATTACATGTGGCAAGGGATTAGCTAAGCCTTTTATGTGTTTATTTGTGTATCTCTTCATGTATTTGATCACATATTGCGTAATCTATCTATTCGTTTCCATCTTTATCCTTCCTTTCATGGTATGTGAGTGTGTGTGTGTGGGGGGGGGGAGGGGTTATGTTAGGGGATTACAAGTTTTCTTGAAAATCACGTGATTACTGTTCACTGGTGATGATGTGATACATTCCTAATCATTAATCTGAATAAAAAAAAAATGTCATTAAGTCTTGCAACATCCATATAAACGTGAATAAAAGCACCTTTTACCAGGATAAAAAGCTAGCATTTTTACATCCTCCAGTTTTCCACGTATCTTCTCTCATTAAATAGACCATTCTCGACAACCTTTCTCTCACTCTAACTCGCTCTCTCTTTCTCTCTCTCATCACATAAATTCTCTCAGACGTCTCTCTCTCGTGCATCGGACATCTTCTCCGCTCTCTCTCTCAGTCTCGCACGCATCTCTCTCTCTCCTCGCTCTCTCTCTCTCTCTCCCCTCCTCTCTCCTCCTCTCTCTCTCTCTCTCTCTTCCACTTTCTTTCGCGCTCTTCTCACTCCCCTCTCTTTCCTCTCACTTTTCTGTCTGCGCTCTCTCTGGCGAGCACTCTACCAACTCTTTATCATCGCCATGTATCCTTCTCCTCCGTGCGCCTCTCTTTCCTCCTAAACTCCTTCCTGGCTCCGCAGAATCTAATATCCCCCACAAGTCCCATTAAGTCTCCTTTCTCCCAGCCAGCCTCCAAGCCTCGTTATTCTCCTCCCCGTCTCTCCTCTCTCTCTCCCCGGGGCCCCCTCCCCCCTCCCCTCGCTCCCCTCGCTCCCCTCGCTCAACCTTGTGCCATCCGCTCAAGGGCTTCAAGTTTCTGAGAGGGCCGAGCGTGCGTCAAGGCGCGGGGGGAAGCTGTAATACTGATCTGAACTCATTAGGTATGATGGTTGTGAGGGGGATGAGGGAGAGGGGAAGGCGAGGGGAGAATGCGAGGAGGTTCGGAGGGGAGCGAGGGGTCGTGAAGGGGAGCGACGAGGTAAAAGGGAATGTGCGGCAGGGGGCCTTCGAAAAGGGTGGGAGGGGAGTGAGGGGGAGGGAGGGAGGGAGGGAAGGAAGGAGGGAGGACGGGAGAGGGAAGGCGAGTCGAGGGAGATAAGGAAAGCTATATAGGAGAGGGAGGAAGCAGATCCCGGACGAAGGAGGGAAAAAGATAAAACACACATCATTCTCATATACATTTTGGTGTTTTTTATCCTTAGCGTTTTCTCGTTAGCATATAGACGACGGGTGAGATCAAAAGCACACGGAGACGACCTAGATGCTGCAATTAATATGGGAAGGTCTGAAATAGAATGGAAAATCTCCAGAATAGATATAATATGGCGAGGGAGGGATCGTGGATTCTGCGAGCGAGGGGAACTTAGACACTTTAATACGATATGTACAAATGCGGAAGAACGGAAGGCGGGTGCAGTGAAATATGAAAATCAACATTACTTGAATTGCAAATGGATACTGTAATGGACAATGTAAATTGAAAGGAAGCAAGGTTTATATTCACGAAATAATATCCGGTTAAAAAAAAATGATAATAATAATTCAAACAAGAACGAGGAGTATAACAACAGACACACAGACAGAAACGACGACAGACAAACATGCAATGACAGAAACAGAAACAAAAAGCAAAAAAAAAAGAAAAAAAAAAGGAGAGAGACCAAGAGAGAGAGAAACAAAACAGACAGACAGACACAAAAACGCGAAAATACGAGCGAGCAGGAGAGAGGCAGATAAAACAGATGGACAGACTGAGACTCAGACAGAAAAACTAAACAGAAACAGAGAGAGAAAAAGAGAGAGAAAGAGAGAGAGAGAAAGAAAGAGAAAGAGAGAGAGAGAAAGAGAGAGAGGGGGAGAGAGAGAGAGAGAGAGAGAGAGAGAGAGAGAGAGAGAGAAAGAGAGAGAGAGAGAGAGAGAGAGAGAGAGAGAGAGAGAGAGAGAGAGAGAGAGAGAGAGAGAAAGAGAGAGAGAGAAAGAGAGAGAGACACACACACAAGAAAAGCACAAGAGAGGCAGACAAAACAAAACAACCCGACAAACACAGAGTCAAACACAAAAACTAACACAAAAACAACAGACAAAGAAAAGATACACGAGCGAGCAAGCGAGAGGAAGAACGTAGAGATGAACGTAAATGTTTACTATCCGTCTAAAGTGCGTAATAAAAACAGCAGACAGAGCCCCCTGCCGTCACGACCCATAACTTTGGCTTGGAGGTGTCAGTTCTTTAGGCTTTCCGTGTCAGACGAGAGTCGAATGATAATGATGATAATTGTAATGATGATGATGGTAACGAGGATAATGATGTTGGTAATAATGATAGTTTTGATGATAATGATGTTGGTAATAATGATAGTTTTGATAATAATGATGTTGGTAATAATGATGTTGGTAATAATGATAGTTTTGATAATAATGATGTTGGTAATAATGATAGTATTGATAATAATGATGTTGGTAATAGTGATAGTTTTGATAATAATGATGTTGGTAATAGTGATAGTATGGATAGTAATAATGATTAGGATGATGATGGTAATAATGATAACAATGATAGCGATAATGATTGTATTATATCATTAATGATGATAATGATAATAATAATTATAACAATGACGATGATGATAATGATAATAATAATGATAACAATGACGATGATGATAATGATAATAATGATATTACTAATAATGATTATCAGAATAATGATAATAACAACAATGATAATGGTTATGATAATACAAATAACGTAATAAAAAAATAATAGCACTTATATGCAATGCTCTTTGGGAAACTAATGAGAATGATTATGATAATAATGATAGTAGTAATAGTATTATCATTAGACTATTATCATTTTCTTCATTACTTTCTTCATTATAATTAATACTATGCTTCATTGTTCTTAATCATCACATAATGATTAGCATACAATATTTCTGCATAATCATCAGCATCAACTATCATCCATTATCAGTCTGATCATCTACAAATATTTTTATAATCATTAACATCATCCTTATCATCATGATCATCTACATCATCATTATCAACATTCTTTAATAATCATAGTATTATTTAATAGTAAAAGAACCAGCAGCAATAATACCATAATTACCCACATCATTATCCTAATTACATCGCCATTATTGCTTAAAACTCCTACAAAACATTTCAAGAGACAAATTGCACAAAGACGCGTAAACAAGAAGGGGGAGAATATTCGTCTCGTCAGCTACCTCATCGAGTCACGAGGGAGACTTTGTCTTGGCAAGGGGATCGAGAGAGAGAAAGAAAGAGAGAGAGAGAGAGGTGGGAGGGAGGGGGAGAGGGAGAGAGAAAGGGAGGGAGGGAGAGAGATGGAGGAGAAAGGGGGGGGAGGAGAAAGAGTGGACTGGGGGGAAGGGAGGACTGAGAGAAGAGCGAGGGGGAAGGAGAGAGAGAGAGAGGAGTAGAGGGGGGGGGGAGGAGGATAGAAAGAGTGGGAGAAGTAGGAGAGTGATATGGAAAGAGAGAGGTTGGAGAGAGACAGAGAGAAGAGAGAGAGGGCAGAAGAAGAAGAGACGAGAGAGAGAGAGAAGAAGAGTGAGAAAAGAGGGGGGGGGGAGGGAGAGGGACGGTGATGAGGGGGGGAGGGGAGAGAGAGAGTGGTGGAAACTAGAAAGTATCGAAAGAGAAAGTATAAAGTAAGAAGAGAGAGAAGGGGAGGGAGAGTAGAGAGTTAAGAGAGAAGGAGAGAGAGAGAGAGAGAGAGAGAAGAAAGAAGGGAGCAAGAAGAGGTTGAGAAAGAGGGGGGGGAGATTCAGAGAGGGGAAAAGAAGTCCGAATGAAGAGAGAAGAGAGAGAGAAGAGAGAGAAGAGAAAAGAGAGAGATGAGAGAGAGAAAAAATGGGAAAAAATTATGGAGATATTACAAAAAAGAGAGAGAGTGATAAGAAAGTAGGTAGAGTGGGAAAGAGCTGCGGTGGTCACACACCTCGCCTCAACCTCCTCCCTCAGTTTTTTAGGTTTGTTAGTTTCTTTGCTTGTCTGTTTGACAAGCAAAATCTTTATGTAGTGTTGGAATCGTTGGCGGATGTATATCACAATTAAATTAAGTGATGATTCATCTTATATAGAACATATATAGATAATATATATAATAGATAGAGATTATTATCGATATATTTATATATATTTATATACAGTAATATAGATAATATATATATCATATATATATATATAATTATTTTATGTATACAGAATAGGTATTGGAGAGATGGTGGGAGTGATATGCATATATTAATATCTATAGGTGTATTGTATATAGTATAGATATAGATATAGATATATGAGTATGATAGAATAAATATAGATATAGGTTTTATATACTTCAAATTGAGTGGAATACACAAATGTCCACGTCTCATTGGGAGCAAAAATGTGTTTGCAAATGTATAGGCGTTACAGTTCATAACAGTGTAAACGAACATGCTAGCGTGTTAGTTAAGGGAAGACAATATACGCGTGTGTGTGTGCAAGTTCCAAAACGTGGCAATGCAGACTAAAAAGGTAATTGCACTCCCCCCCCCCCCCTCCCCCCTCCCCCCCCCCCCTCCCTCTCGCCCCCCTCCGCTTCATCGTTCTGAAATGGTGGCGAAATTATTGGACTCAACTTTCCACACAGCTCTGGACTCTCTTCTGCCACATCCGCGCTGGAAACTTGTTGGAAACAATTTAGGGCGAGGCGCTCGAAGCAGCTTTCCTTCCAAGTTCAGTAAATATATGAGCCCTTTAGTATCAGTGTGCCTTGGATTATGCCATGACTAAAGTTCTGGATTATGTTGAGCGAATACTGGAGTGGCGTTTCTCTCAGCCTGTGAGTGTAGGTTTGTCTGTGCGTGGATGGTTGTTGGATATCTCTCTCTCTCTCCTCCTCATCATTCCTCATTCTCTCCTCTCTCTCTCATCTCACTCATAGGCTCTCTCGGTTGTTTACATACAACACACACAAATACAAACACACAGCACACGTCACACGCACACACGACACACACACACACTCACACACACACACACACACACACACACACACACAACTCACACAGCAGTTTCACACACACATCAGTAATATATAGTAATATAATAATATATATATATATAAGAGTATATAGATATATATATTAAGAATATATATATATTATATATAATATATAAATAATAGTTATAGATATCAGATGTATAATATAATCTAGATATATTATAGATATATATATGTGTATATATTTGTAGATATATTTATATATATATATATTATAAATATACAAAGTTATACATAGATATATAATATATTTATATGTAATATTTGGATATATAGGAGTGCCGGCGAGAAGATCTCTATATATATATATTTATATAGAGCGATATATATTTATACAGTATATAATAATACATATAAACATATAATATATATTTATGGTCGCTTATAATCTATATATCTGGTAATATAATGTATATAGAATACTATATATATATATATATATTATATATAGTATTTGTATATAATGTATATGAAATATATATATATATATAGAATAATATAGTTAATATATTTAGAAAATAGAGTAGGTTTATATGTACGATTATATATAAGTATATTGTGCGTAATATATCGATATATATATATATAGATTATATATTATATTATAAGATTTATATATATAGTCATTATGTGTGGGGGGGTGGGGGTGGTGTGGGGGGGTGTGGGGGGAGTCTTTTTTCATAAATAAATATATATATATTGATATTGTTATATATATATATATTGATTAGGTTGTTATATATATTATATATATATATGTAATAGATTTATATTTTTACACTTATTACATACATACACACACACATCACAGACACACACACACAACACAACACACTCTAGCACACCTCTATATTCTCACGACTACTAACACAACTTATATAATATTAGTTATATTATATATTTTTATATTTTTAATTATATATATATATAATATATATAGGCATATATATAGATATATATATATATATATATATTATATATATATATATATATATATAAATGCATATATAGAATATAATATATATGCATTTATAATATATTTATATATATATTATTTATATATTAAAACATATATTTACATATATAGATTTAGTACATAATTTAATAATAATAATATATATATATAAGAGATATAGATATATATTCTATATTGCATATGTATTAATAATTTATATAAGTTATATATAGATATATTTATTATATTTTTATAAATACACATATTTATATGATATAAATATATATATATATAGATTATATTAATATATATATATATATATAATATAGATTCATACCACACAGACACACACACACACACAATCACTTACTTTCAGTCTGATTTATTATATAATATATTATATTTATATAGATATAGATATATTATAGATAATATATATTATATATATAAATAAATATATATATAATATATATATTATACATAATATATGTATTAATTACATATATATGTATATACTATGTATATTATATATATATATATATTATATATATATATGTATATATATATATATTATATACTCACACACACATATATTTGTATATATATAATATAATATATATTATATATATATATATTATATATAAATATATATATATATATATATACACATATATATATATGTATATTTTATATAATTAGATATATAATATAGATATCTATATATATATATATATATTTCTTTATATGTATAGATTAGAATATATTTGTTATATATATATTATAATATATATATATATAAATATATTATATATATATAAATTAATACATATTTAATATACATATTTATTTATATATAATAAATATATATATATATAATATAAATTATATCTATATATATATTTATATATATATAATATATTTGTATTGATATATATACATATATAAGAAAGTATATATTGGTCCGGATATACTCTGTTCATTGACATATAGTCAAAAGATACATATAATAATATATATATATATATAAATATATAATTTATATATATATATATATATATGAATATATATATAGATATATATAATATATATATTTATATAATATATATATAATGTATTATATATATATGTATATACAATATAATATATAAAATATAAATACATATATTATATAATGCAATATAATATATCTATATATATATAAATATATATATAGATATTTATATATATATATATAATATATATACACTCACACACCCACACACACACACACTTAACACACAGAGTTAAACATATATATAATAAATATAATAAATATATATATATAAGTATATATATATATACATATATATAACATTTAGATGTATAAATGTTTATAGGATATCCCATTTATCTATCTAACTATCTAACTATCTACCTAAAAAGTATATATAAAATATATAAAATATATATATATATATAAAATATATATATACTATAAAATTGATGTAAAAATATATTTATATATAAATAAATATGTATACCTGCACAATATATATATATAAATATATATATATAGAAATATATTATATATAATTATATTATAATATAATATATATATCCACACACACACACAATGAAATCTTGAACCGACAATGGAATACGAACGAAAATGCAGCATAGTCAACAACAAAGGTCGCATTCATCACACGAAGAAAAATGGCATCGTAGCCGACATGGGAAGTAAGCAGAGTGCCACGGTGGAAGAGTGCCAAGGGTCATAATCATAACGAGTTTAGGGCCGCCGTGTTAGGACAACGAATATGTCTTCTGACGTATTGTTGATACATGAATTTGGACACGAGAGTTTTACGATGGAGGAGAGAGAAAGAGAGAGAGAGAGAGAAACAGAGAGAGAGAGAGAGAGAGAGAGAGAGAGAGAGAGAGAGAGAGAGAGAGAGAGAGAGAGAGAGAGAGAGAGAGAGAGAGAGAGAGAGAGAGAGAGTTGAAGAATAGAAATCAATCCTTTCCAGTATCACGACAAAAGAGGCGCGCATAAACAATTGTGTGTTTTCTTGATTACATTTGCATATTGTATTTCCTACATTATAATATCCGATAATAAACCAATGTGCACCAGTTTGTTACTGCAACGATAAATTCTCAGGAAAAATATACAAAAGCCACCAAATAAAATATAAAAATGATAAAGAATAATAAAACCAAGGAGCGTTGTCCACACAGAGATGAGGAAAAGGAAGGGAAAGGAAAAGACGAAGAGGTATTTGAGAAGAAATAGAAGAAGATAGAACAAAAATGACAAACACGACGTGTTTATATATACACATGTGTATGTATACATATATATATATTATATAAATATATATATATATATATATATATAAATATATATATATATTCTATTAAATATATATAATATATATATATACATACATATACACATATATGCATATATACGTATATCTATCTATCTATACCTCTCTCTCTATCTAAAAAAAATTTTGGGTTAATTGTTACTTAAAAGATACATTAAAGTTAAAAAAAGATTACATTACCTTTTTAAAGGAACGCTAATTGCGGGACATTATTCACCCCTAAAATTTCTATCCAATCCCTCCTCGGAAACTAAAGGATTATGCACACATTTCACTCCGCCTATGTGGATATTCTTGGCAGAGTAAACAATGAATCGACTTCCACATACGGAGGACTCGAGAGGAGAAGCATTGGGTGGCGCGGCATCGCCTGAGCCAAGATGTTGCCGGGTATCGGCGCCTCGGGCGTGTGTGGGGGGCCGAGCGAGAGAGAGCGGCGAAGGGTGAGGGGGGGCGTAGTTTGGGTTAAAGGGGTTGTTGGGAGAGAAAGGAGAGAGAGAGAGACAAGAGAAGCGACGAGCGGAGAGCAGAGCCGCGATAGAGCGCAGGAGAGAGTAGGAGAGCGACGCGCCGCGCGCGAGACGCGCGAGAGCGCGCCGAGCGCTATACCTCTCTTCTCGCTGTCCTAGTCATCGGTCTATGTGCTCTCCTCTCTTCTCCTCTGCCCCCATTCTTCGCCTCTCTCCCCTCTGCCACCGGCGCTTTGGGTTCTCTCCGGGGTTTGGGTCGCTCTGGTGTTTTGGGGGTGGTTGGGTGGGTCCATGCGCTGGCTAGTAGAATGACTCGTCTCTGCTAGCCCGGCCTCTATCTGTTTGACTGTGAGGATGTGTTTGCTCCTTGTTGTCTTCGGTGTCTCTATGCTGTGTTTGGTAGTGTTGCCCGCTCGCGTCATCGCGAGTTCTCCGCTCTCGCTGTCCAGACGAGTAAGTTTCCCTCACGCTCTCTCTCTCTCCCTCTCTACTCTCTCTCTCTTTCTCTCCTCCTCCTTCACATTTCTCTCTCTCTCTCTCTCTCTGTCTCTCTCTGTCTATTTCTCTCTCTCTCTCTCTCCCTCTCTCTCTCTGCTTCTCTTTTTTTTTCTCTCTCTTTGTCTCTGTTTCCCTCTCATGCTCTCTATCTCTCTCTTTGACTGTGAGTCTGTTTCTCTTTTTCTGTGTCTCTCTCTGTTTGTTTCCCTCTCGCTTCCTCGCTCTTTCTCTCTCTCAGTCTCTCTCTCTCTCGCTCTCTCTCTCTCTCTCTCCGTTGGTTCCTCCTCCCTCCCTCTCTTTCTCTTCTCTCTCTCTCTCTCTCTCTCTCTCTTCCTCTCTCTCTTTCCCTCTCTCTCTCTCTCTCTTGCTCTCTTTCTCTCTCTTTCTATGTCTCTCTCTCTCTCTCTCCCTCTCTCTCTCTGCTTCTCTTTTTTTTTCTCTCTCTTTGTCTCTGTTTCCCTCTCATGCTCTCTATCTCTCTCTAGACTGTGAGTCTTGTTTCTTCTCTTTTTCTGGTCTCTCTTCATGTTGTTTCCCTCTCGCTTCCTCGCTCTTTCTCTCTCTCAGTCTCTCTAACTCTCCCTCTCTATCTCTCTCCCCTCCTCTCTCTCTCTATCTCTCTCTCCCACTCGCTCCTCTCTCTCGCTGTCTCTCCTCGTCCTATTTTCTCTCTCTCTCTCTCTCACGTCTCTCTCTCTGCTTCTCTTTTTTTTTCTCTCTCTTTGTCTCTGTTTCCCTCTCATGCTCTCTATCTCTCTCTTTGACTGTGAGTCTGTTTCTCTTTTTCTGTGTCTCTCTCTGTTTGTTTCCCTCTCGCTTCCTCGCTCTTTCTCTCTCTCAGTCTCTCTCTCTCTCGCTCTCTCTCTCTCTCTCTCTCTCTCTCTCTCTCTCTCTCTCTCTCTCTCTCTCTCTCTCTCTCTCTCTCTCTCTCTCTCTCTCTCTCTCTCTGTCTCTCTCTGTCTATTTCTCTCTCTCTCTCTCTCCCTCTCTCTCTCTCTCTCTGCTTCTCGATTTTTGGGGTTCTATCTCTCTTTGTGGCTCTGGCTTTCCCTCTTCATGCTCTCTATCTCTCGCGATTTTGACTGTGAGTCTGTTTCTCTGTTTCTGGGTCGCTCTTGGTTGGGTTTCCCTATCGCCTTCCTCGCGCTGGCGGCGCGAGCAGGGGGCTATCTAGCGCGCCTCCTCCCTCTCTCTCTCTCTCCCCCTCTCCTCGCTCCTCCCCCTTTGTCTTCTCTCCTTTCTTATCTCTCTCTCCCTCTTCCATCTCCCTCTCTCTCCTTCTTGTTCTCTCTCAGGTCTTTTCTCTCTCTCCTCCCTCTCTCCCTCTCCTCATGCTTTTATCTTTTTTTTTCTCTTCTTTGTCTGCTG
>NW_028234418.1:11196748-11204248 GCF_977035675.1 Penaeus japonicus
TTATATATATATACATGTGCTTTAGAATTATATTTCTCCCCTCACGTACATTCACACGTAAACGAACACACACACACACACACATACACACACACACACACACACGCACACACACACACACACACATATATATATAAGCACAGACACACACAATCTTCTCATAATGCCAAGATATAACTATCAATTTCGTATGCTTATGTCAAGCTAAGAATATTTATGTCTTTATCGAGGAAGCTCTGATGTAACACTTTTACTTTCTTCTGATTTACATGCCAGCACCTATAATGTCAAAGCCTCGCCGGTCTGTCTGATTACGCACGGTCTCTTACATAAACCGTGATAGCATATACACGTCAAGGAAATTCGCATGCCTGTCTGACATTTAGTAATTGAAATAAAACGGGTTTTTATTCTTCGGCTTATATAACAATGCCTGAATGAAAAGGTGTGTTAAGTAGGGCGATAAGTAAACTTTCTAAGGTATATGCATTCACTAGTCTAGCAATTATTTGCGAGAGAAGATAGTAGCCCGAAAAGAAGAAGATAGATTAAAGATATAAATAAAAGCTCTAAAGATGCGCTCGCTTTTCTCTTTTAAACGATCGTCATATTCTCCTATTAACTGAATTTTTTCTATTAATATCATTTTGATTAATGCTATGTTTATCATACCTATTTCCTATTAATGATGATACCAGTGATAATTGTGATAATGGTGTAGATAGTAATCACATGGATGACGATACTGATAATGGTTGTTGTAATAATGTATATGTGTACCTTTTTAAAAAGAAGGGACAGAATAGTAAAATTGATAGTGACTACTGTTGCGACAAATATTATCATCCGCATGTTATAACGCTTGCAACATCTAAAAGTCTATTCCCTTCAACATATTTATTTATTCAAGTTATCATTAGAACTCTCAGTTATCCATTACTCTTACAATCAAAGATATATATATATGTCTATAACATATAAATTTTATATATTGATTCATTATATATATATATAATTTTTATATGAACTAATATATATTTAAAGAACTACTGTATATATATACCGTATATATATATATTGTGGCTGTGAGAGAAATATATAATAATATATATATATATATATATATATATAATATATATATATGAATATATTTCTATATAATATAATACTATATACTTATATATATATATATATAATATATATATCACATATATTGTATACATACCATACATACTAACACCATCACACACAGCACCTCACAACACCTCACACACAACACTACAGACACACACACACACACACCCACACACACCACACACATACAAACATACATAATATATATATATAACTATATATCAATATAATAGTACTATATATAAAGTATATATATATATATATATGTAATATTATATATATGTACCATATATATATATCTACATTACTCCGTCAATCCTTCATATAGTCTTATAATATCATATATATAATATATATATATATATATATAGTATCATAAATATATGTATAATATATTACCTATATATCTATATATATATATATATATTCTGAATATATAATATATATATATATAATATATATATATATATAATATATATATTCATATATATTATACATATATATACACCACACACACACACACACAACACACACACACACACACATATATATATATATATATATATATATATATATATTATATATATATATATATATATATATATATATATATATGTGTGTGTGTGTGTGTGTGTGTGTGTGTGTGTGTGTGTATGTGTCACTTATTTGCACAATTTAAGCGCGACAAAATGATTTGTACTTCAGGCAAATATTGTATATCTTTGAAATGTAAAAAAAAAAAAGAAAAATGTAATGAACTGTCGTATGACTATATTGCACGGTTTAATCTTCAGTGTGATGCTAAAACATGCACTTAATCGCCTTGGAACAGCTGTTTTGTCTGCGGGAATTTCCACACCTCAAAAGAATGGACTCTTTTCGCATACTTCTTTCTTTTTATATTTGTCTTGAAATGAATACGATGTCTCGTCTTACATTCGGCCGTGGACATGTTTTGGCTAAGACTTTTTTTTCTTTGCTCAAGTTATTCCTATGTGTATTTTAAGTACACTCTTTTCTGGAAACGATAAGTATTAAGACTAACACAACCAAGGTCTGTAGCTTATATCTTGCACGCAGTTTAGAATATGTACACACACACACACACACACACAACCACAGCACAACACACACTCCACAAACACAACACACACCAACAACACCCACACACACACCACACTATATATATCTATATATATAGTATATAAAAAATAATATAATATAATATATATTTATATATACTATATATGTAATATATATAGTTATATTATATGATAATATATATATATATATAATTATCTGTGTGTGTGTGTTGTGTGTGTGTGTGTGGGCATGTGTGTTATTAATGTATCGTGTTATTGTTTCCACTTTGTAATACTAATACAACATCTAGCAGTAGTAGCAAAAGTTAAAAGAAAAACAAAGAACAGTGAATACAGAAAACCAAGTAAACCTGTATATATATGTATGTATGTATGTGTGTGTGACTATATATATTATCATATATATATATTATATAAACTATAAATATAACTAACCGTCCATCTATATATATATATATATATATGTATATATAACTATATATATATATATATATATATATATATGTATTGTTGTATATATATATTATATATATATACAATATACATATATTATATCAGTATGTATAAATATATATCACTATAACAAACTATATATATTCAATATATATATATCCTTCCTATATATAATATATATACTATAACACGTATGTGTATGTATATATATATATAATATAATATATATATATAATATATATTTATATATATATATGAATATATATATATTAAAAAATATCATATCATATAGTATATCAATATATATATAACTTATATACTATATATATAAACAATATACTATCATATATATATATATATACACCATAACCACATCACTACACTCACACATACACACACACCCACACACACACACACACATACACATACTTAATCAGTATACTATATATAATTTTTATCTATATATATATATATATATATAATATATATAACTATATTATACATATTAATATATATATATATATATATATATATATATATATATATATACATTAATATATATATTAATATATATAATCATATATGTATCAAGCCCATCAAGACTCACGTGCATAAAAGTTCAGCCAAGGCTTCCACAATCAGGTCGCCAAGTACACTGCTGTTTATGTTACGCCGCCCTAGCGTGCCGCAGATCGTTATCGCGAGACACAATATTCGGGATTCCATGTCAAAAGCGCTGACGTGACCTCGTGAAAGGGACAGCCAGAGCAATCATTGATTTTATTTTTTTTTATTTTTTATTAATTAGATGATTGGGACTGCCATAATAAGAACAACAAATAACATTAGATAAGGTTAGGACTATGTTATAGCCATGATTACCAGTTTAATAGATCGAATCTAAACTAATAAAATGATAAAATATGCAGTTAATCAGTACCACGTGACTGGCACTCTAGACCAGGACAGCAACAGTGCCAAAAGTGGACGTCAACAACAAAGCTTCTCTCGTTTTTTCTTCCTCTTTATTCTTGCTTTTTGAACATGTCTCTGTGTTGTCCTTGTCACCTTTATTAATAGCAGCAGGAGTGATGCTTTTGTTTTTTGTTTGTACAGCGGTTACTCGCTCCCCTTCTCTCATAATTATTGTTGTTATGGTTATCATCATTATCATAATTATTATTATTATCATTATTATTATTATTATTATTATTAGTAGTAGTAGTAGTAGTAGTAGTGGTGGTGGTACTAGTAGTAGCAGTAATAGAAGTCATAGTATAGTAGAAGTAGATGTAGTAGTAGTAGTAGTAGTAGTGATAGTGGTAGTAGAAATAGTAGTGGTAGTAGCAGCAGTAATAGTAGTAGTAGTAGTAGTAGTAGTAATAGCGGTAGCTGTTGTTGTAACAATAGTGAAATAGTGAAAGTAGTGGCAGTAGTAGTAGTTATGATAGTAGTAGTAGTAGAAGAGCAACATAAATTGTAGTGTTAGTACGAAGAAGAGGAGTAGAATTATCGTTATTATAATTATCATAGATTTTATCATGGCAACTGCCACTATCATTATCAACGGTATCATTGTTATCATATTTTGTATCATTATCATAATCATTAACTGCTATTATCACTTTCACAATTATCATTATCACCACTGTTATCATAATGAGTCATGCACCCCCTCCCCCTCCAAAAATAAATAAAGAAAGAAAGAAAGAAATTTTTTCTCAAAAAGGATTCTTATAACTTCTAAAAATACAACGAAAATTCAAGGAAATGCATTAGGTATTCACGAGAATTCCCTGAAATATAAACATGCTTTTTCACAGTATGTTTATTGAGCCTGCAACACCCGCCAGAATTTTTATTTTGGAAGCTATTGGAGTTCCGAATGTTATTAATCTCTCTAAGAGATTATGTAATCATATTAGGTATTGTTATCATTGGCATAGTTGTAACTATTATCATAGGGGTCTTTACTGTTATTATTATCATTATCACTATTATCATTATCATCATTATCATCGTCATCATCATCTATATCGTCATTGTTATTTGTAATATCATAATTTTCAGTAATATCATTATTATTGATATAATTTTCATTCCTATCATTAATATCAATTCCCTAAATATCATAATTATAATTGATACTGCAATTGTTATTTTCTGTCCTTATCATTGCTATTGTTATCATTATCATCATCTTTTCTTTATTATTTTTGTCCTTTTCGACACTTTACTATGACTATTAACATAAATTTCAAGTTCGTTGTTTTCTGTGTAGCCTTTACTACCATCATCATTATTACTATTGTTTTAATGATTCCTATATACAATAATGATATATTCGTGGATAAAGATCCAATATCATCATGTTAAATTATCAAATAGTTAATAATACAAACAGAGAAGAAGACAAACGAAAGAAAGAAGAAGATGAAGAAAAAAAAATCGAAAAGGGAGATGAAGAAAAAAAAAAAAAAAGACAGAGGAAGAGCAGAAGAAGAACAACAAGAAAAAGAAGAAGACGAAGGCGCTAGGGAGATGCAAGAGAACGAGTAAACACGCAAAACGCGCCTCGAACCCTCACGAAGACGAAAACAGACATGCATGTGCGTGAGAAATCACCCTTTGTACACATGTATAGCTTCTTCCCTTGTGTGGCTCTAACCCTTCCCATTTTTTTCCTATGGTATTTCTTCGTCGTGTTGATTACCTAGGAAATTATAAGATTAAACAGTAGCATTCTGGGTACGGCCTTATATCATGCGATGAAGAAATGTTTTTTCCTATTTTTTTTCTATTCATTCCTATTCATTCATTTTCCTATTAATCTCTATTCATTTCGATGAAGAAATGTTTTTTTCCTATTTTTTTCTATTCATTCCTATTCATTCATTTTCCTATTCATCTCTATTCATTTCGTCTATTCATCTCTCGATCTTATTCATGTTGCTAAGCAGAATAGATATTATACGATTTTTTTCTTTATTTTTTTATCATTAATTCTGTATCTAAATTATATAACTTAACCGACGTTTCGTTCTGATACGATTATTTATCTATATTGTTGAATAATCCGAGGGAATGTAATGGCTTCAGTCGTTCTTAGGATTAATTGAAGAGGTTACTAACTCTGTTAAGAGGCACATATATTTTCCAAAAGTACTCTCTGTCGTCTGAGACTGAGATAAGATTAGTGAGTTTGAAAAAAAAAAGAAAAAAAAAAAGTGGCAGTATCTCAGCCAAAGTACGAACATTTGGAATTCTAAACCTGAAATTCTTATCTGGCGTTTGTAAGATTAAGGAGAGAGAGAGAGAGAGAGAGAAAGCGAGAAAGAGAGAGAGATGGGGGCGGGGCGGGGGGAGGGGGTAAAAGATACATATTATGCAGAATCGTAGACTAAAGATAATATCGTTTATATATCTTTTATAAAAGGTGAACATGTTATCAGGATTTGTATCAACCAAAATGGTAATTTTTCTAGTTGGACAAATCATAGGATCTTCTCTCAAAAAAAGTATATTGCATGATTTATAAATCAGTGATACAGAAAACAGCGGCTAAATGAATAACAGATAATCAATCATAAAACAGAAAGAAACTATCGCAAAAAGCAAAATAAGAGAAAGAACGAGATATCTTTTTTTTTCCCATCCATTTTACCGCAAGACACGGAGTCACGAACTCGAACTATACTATAAAAGATATCGTAAATGTATCCCAATAATCGTGATAGAGGCATTCACAAAATCATGTTGATCGCGAAGTGCAAGGTAAAGTTTCCTAGGTTATAGGACGCTGCGCCGTTCTCACATATCTTGCATGTATCATAATGTCATGAAATTCAAGTCCGATCGACATGCTCTGCAGACTGTGTGAATAACGTGAATGATTTTCCATTACTGCAGCGGGGCATGTCCAATAAGAACATTTATTTGCTGTATTTTGTTTCGAGAGAACTTTTAGGTGAATGTTTGGTGATTCGTGTAAATGTATATGATATTTGTATGAAGTTTATATCTATGTGTAAGTTCAATCGAACTCTAAAATCAGACGGGAGAGATAACAAGTTAAACACATTTATATAAAGTATAAGAAATAGATTAGATTAATTCTAAAATAAAAAAGGCAAAGAGAAAGTAAATGAAATGAAAGCAATGAAATACATCTAAAATGACACCAATACACAACTCGACGATTAAGTAGAATGTATATGAACCGTGCAAGAAATGTTGATGTCATGTAACACTGAAATGCCCACAAATCACACACATATAAACCTAATTCCTATATTTGAAGTTGACAAAAGTCGGCAAAATTCCTAACAACATATATAAAAGTACCCACGACATACTTGTAAACAAATTAAAAATAATGAAAAAAAAAAAATATCCCACTCATTGTGAATACGAATTTATCTATATCCTATGTTGCAAATGTCTCAGGACCATTAAGTGTGCAGCTGGTGGCTTGGAACACACATAAAGAAGACAGATCATGCCATAGATTGTACCACGCAATAAAACAGAAATATGGCCCTTTCGGGACCCGCCCACATTCCACTGCCCGAGGGAGCTTTATCATCGATGAATCAGTATTATGATTCATTATTATGAATTTTGCATATCAGGACATCATCCTGTCGAGTTATTGATAGAGTGTGCAGAGTATATGCAATCCTGCTTTATTACTGTGTCTACCATGGCGTCTTTTATTGTTCTTGATTTCAATTGCAAAAATGTTAATAATCTATGGACTTGAGATGCTATCTTCGAATGAATAATAAGATAGAAAATAAAATCGTAAAAT
>NW_028234418.1:11231748-11234248 GCF_977035675.1 Penaeus japonicus
TCACACAACGGCTTAACATTCATATATCTTTGATGGTGTTTGTTACATTTTATAAATTCTCATAAACATATAAGTGTGCAGTATATTGTATAATGTATATCTTTCCTTGTATATTCAATTATCATAGCATCACATCATCAGTATATTAATTTGATCACTACAGGGATACAAAAGTAATTTATGTTCAACTGTCGATAGAAATAAAGATATTCTAATGCCACAACGTCACACTACCTGAAGGAACTCAATTCAGCGAGCCTGACACCCGTGCCACAGGAAATAGGCATCAGAGAATCAAATCACCTATCAGCTCATTAAGACTGAGCTATAACCAGGCTTTATCTTTTATTGTTCATGATATCCTTCCCTTACACTTCGAGATCATACTCGATGTGCAAAACCTTCATCATATGGTCAAGTTTTAACTCCGATCATTAAACAGCTTTCTTAAGTTACACAGATCATTACCGTCATACATAATGACTCCACATCTAGGTAAGGAAACACTGGAGATGCAATATGTAATAGAAATGTATCAGTTTCGCATTGACAAAAGATTAACTACTTATTTCTCTCATAAGATATTGAATTTTAAGAAGCAGTGCGCTACACTTAAACATTCATAAACAGCAATGCACCTACAGCAATACGCGGCATAAACATTAAGTACACGGAGAAGTTGAATATTTATTTTCATTTTTATGACTCGGTCAAACTCGCCCGACGTATGTTCTTTTAGAGATACTTTTCTTTAGAGTGAATCACGTAGTCTAATCGTTAAGTAAGTAAAGTATGAATGCTTAGTCTGGTATTGTTTCATTGAGTTTATAGTTTATATATATGATAATGAAGACGTGGTCGAAAGGGGAGGAAGTAAACAATAATAACAATAATGATAATGGTAATAATGACAACAACAAACCAAGATTGACGATAATGATAATAATGGCAACAACAATAATGATTAGATAAAAAAAGATTATGAAGCCATTACTACTACTGCTACTATTGCTACTCTTACTACTTATGTTGCTAATAATAGCAAAGTAGTAACAATAGCAATAGTAATGATAATGATAACAATAGCAATAATAATAATACGATAATTGTTATAAATTCTATCTTCATTACTTTTATCATTCTCTTTGTTATCATTATCATCATCAGTAGCAGTAATAGTATATTTGTTGCTATTGTGATTTTTTTTTTTTTTTTTTTTTACCACCCTGGCTAACTGCATAGGCATGGGCAAGCTTTGATACATTGATGTAGTCATGACATTGTTGCTGACATTAAGGTAATAAAATGATTATATCCTCTACTACATCAACTTTGAAAGGACATTTGATAAATGGTTGTACTTGGATATCACATACCGAATACCGGATATAGCATATGTACATCTTCTAGTACAGTTGATGATATGAAATGATTACATAACTATTTATACCTCATGCTAGGTGGCCTGAAAGGCTGTATTACATGGCACTCGGAGATATAATGTTCAAGTGTTCTTTTATATTCTTCGTTGCAAAGTCTGCATTTAGTTTCTTCTACATTGCATTCTGAACTGACCTGCCAATACATTCTGTATCTAAGTCTGATTCTTGCAGTCACAATATCACATTGTCTTGTTATTGTCTTATGTGAGCCATAAATGAATCTCTCCTGCAAAAAAACTGGTCAAAATGTTGACTTCAGGCGGGTCATCCCGCAGACTTAGGGCATTGATCTTGTCTCTTTTCTTCTACTAAAGCACCTTACCTTCATATTTCACCCTTTTATCTCTTCGTGTTTCTCTGATCTCCAGCACGAATTCTTTCCTGTTTCCTACTTTCCTGTTTTATTTATTTTGTGCTTATTTTGTGGATGTGTTTCATTGTTCATTTTATTCTATATATTTCAAGTTTATAGTAGAACACACCTTACGATTTTATTAGAAAGTTAATTACATCATGAGTAATATAGCGCCATAAACGCGGGCCACTGCCAGTATAAAAGGTCAAGCCAAGGTTAAGAGTATTGGGGGGGGGTGGGGGGGGGCTAGTGTAGTGGATAAACTTTTGGATACTTTGGATACTTAAATGGTTGGTCGTTTACCTCGCTGATGGTTCTGCCTTCTCCGTTTTGTCAAGTAATTGTTTGGTATTGTGTATATTGATTTTGTTCGAATGGTTGAGCTAATAACTATATAATATGGATGCTCCCTTTTTTATGTTGTCTTTTTTATTGGCTTGTTTCTTAATGATTACTGCGGGATGACTTTGACTGTCAACTATCATTTCTTTATCAACTAAAAGTCATAAAAAATATTGATGATAATGATAACAATATTGACGAAGAAAATGATAATGATAAAAGTAATATCAATAACAGTGATAACAATAACAATAATAATGATAATTATAATTAAAACAACAATAATAATGATAATTATAATTAAAACAACAATAATAATGATAATCATAATTAAAACAACAATAATAATGATAATTATAAT
>NW_028234418.1:11331748-11336748 GCF_977035675.1 Penaeus japonicus
AACCGCCATGTAAATTAGTATGCCTTATTTTATTACATATTCCTGTAGTATATTGGATTGATTAAATATGGCCAGTATATGTTGTGTATGCTTTTATTACTGAAACCAATACAAATTAAAAAATAAATTATCATACGCCTGAATGAGTTAATGTTAATAGTTATGATATATTGTGCATTAATACTACGTATATATATTTTGTCTTAAACTTTACAAATTTAATGTATACGGCTCTCACATCAAGAAAGTTTAGCTATCTGCTACACCCACAAGCAAAGGTACATATATATGCAATTTTGTTGGGTAAAGGAATTATCACACAAGGGCATACTTTCATGTAGTTTCTATAAACTGAATATATTCTTTTCTCGCATTGTGTACTCCTTATCTCATGAAGCGCAAAAAGTATTCAATCTGTACCGGCATTTGTATAAATATTAGGATGTTTTTTTCACAAACCCTTTCGAGGCATGCCCAGGCTGCTCCAATACATTGTTAAAACATTATGATTGCACAATATTATAAATAAAATTTCGGAAGTTCAATATATGCTGTATATCTTTATTTTCCGTCAAAACTTAAGAATTATTCAGGTAATGCCATGGACCTCCACTAATTTCCCAAATCGTACGAATGGGTCTGCCCAGTAAGGCGACTATCCCTATTAGTGGAACCCAGGCTACCCAATGCAAACAAGGAGACCATGAGTGTTATTGTTCTGAATTTTAATACTGATAATGACTTAAAAAGGTCTGCATGCTTTTGGTTTTGCATTTTTAATATTCAAACCAAAGATCTCCACTGGACTTTTGTAGATGTTTCTTTCCAAGTATATACACTACTGTGTAGAAATTTGAGTATAGAATACATTAGGCGTGTATATGACAGAGAAAGAGAACACATGAAAATATACCCTTGTGTGAAATCCCCTTCAGTGTGACCCCAGCGTAAATACTTATGATAATGTGTCTGTGTTATTGTCCTTTATTATAATAAACATATGAATATGAAAACGTTTGCATGCTTGGACTTATCCCGTTATAACTAATCATTTTCCCAAAAAACAAAATAGTTTTTAGTGTTTATGTAATAAACAAACCAAAGATCTGTTTGACTTTTGTAAATTAAATGGCTCGCGAAACATTTTCGTGTGCACACGTTCGGTGTTGATTGTAGAAAGTACAAATACACACACACACACACACACACATATATATATATATATATATATATATATATATATATATATATATATATATATGTGTGTGTGTGTGTGTGTGTGTATGTATATGTATATGTGTATGTATATATATATATATTTCTTTTTTTCATTCATATGCACATATAGTGTTTTTTGTGTTAAGAAAATAAATATATATATATATCCATTCATATACATATATAGTGTTTTGTATATATTAATATATATTAATATATATATATATATATATATATATATATATATATATATATATATAGAGAGAGAGAGAGAGAGAGAGAGAGAGAGAGAGAGAGAGAGAGAGAGAGAGAGAGAGGAAGAGAGAAATATAATTATAAATACATACTGATATGTGTCGTTTTATTGTGCTTCCATTAGTGAAGTGTTGAATATAAATTATCAAAGTTGTATGGCACTTAATTTTGTGGTTTAAGAAAGTTTCGAAATATCTTAAGCTGAATATTTCGCTGAACTGTTATTCACATGACGAAGTACTTATGGTTTATGAACCATATCCATTCAGTGCTTGGAGCAAACCTGCCTTTTCTACCGAGTAATACTGATATCTCCTCTTAGCTGCCTAAGCATATTAATAAATTCACACGCGCATCTAACATGCATTGATGTATCTAACATTATCTGTCACGGTTATCGATGGCAGTATATAACAGATAGTAGCATGATGTATGTTGTAGCTTACTTAAAAAAAAAAAAACATATTTATGTCCTAATGAAAATCCTATACTCTGAAATAGAGAAACTTTTCAGTTGCTCGCTGCATATCTTAACTTACTACTATTCTCCAGTTCCGACTTGAAATGTCAATCAATTTACTTAATACAGCAATGCATGTTGAAAGAAATAAGAAAACAAATTTTAGAAAGGAATATATAGAAAGTGAGTGGTAAAGAGTTGGTGGGAAGGGGGGGGGGCTTAGTTGTGTTAGTGCAAATTCAAAGAGAAGTCAAAAGACGTCGACTTAGTGAAGATAAATAACCCTTTTCTTCACATTTCTGTTTACATATATATACACATACATATATATATATGTATATAAGTATATATATATATGCATAGTCCTAACTATAGGTTGTGGTTATACATTTATGTGAAAAAGAAACAAATTATTACTCATTTATGTAATATAACAAAAATACAAGAGTATTTTCAATCATTTATACTGCACATTGTTTTGGGATATTGCATACGAATATTTATGAATAGGGGTATAATAGGATCATAAGACTAACATCAACCCTAATTTCATTACAATTACTAATACTAACAATAAGGAAAACAACAATGATGCTAAAAAAAGAAAACCATACTACTGCTGAGAAATGAAACCAAAACAGATATAATAACATCAGCAATACATGAAAAGATTTATGAATATATAATAAAATTAAATTGCAATAACCTTAACATGAAATGATTAAAATTGCAGTTTTAGAGAACATTAGCAGTAGTAGTATACCAGTCGAAATAATGCAGGATACAAAAATTGCGGTTGTAAAATTGAAACAATATTCATACTTAACACACACATGTATATATATTATATATACATACATATATTACATATACGTATATACATATCAATATATATAAATATATATATATATGAATAATAAAAACATAATCTATGGGATTTTATCCATGGGTGTTAGATTATAATTTAAAAAAATAACAAAACACATTAAAATTACTTTGTATCATGTCTTGACAGTGGTTCAGTTTGAGACTTCTATAAAATATTATACAAAAGTGACTGTTATTACTATTATTGTTAACCTCATTGCTGTTATGGTTATTATCATTAGTGTTAATATAAAACTATCATTAATAAAATTGTGAATCTTACAATTTATATCATGCTTTAAAAAATTGTACTTTTTAATGTTCTACTTATAAAATATAGACCTACATATTAAAAGGCTATGACTATATGGGATATGTGACTTACGACATTGTCTGCATACGACTTGGGGCTGAATAGATGTATGCATAAAATTTGTGATATACCTAGATATAAAATAGAAGTACTGATTTCCCTTTCTGCAACCCTATTATAGGTCCGGAGACGGATTAGTTATATACAGGCAGGTTTAACATAGGTATAGACTCAGTGAAGCAAACAAATATAAAATCGATTTTTTTTATTGATTTGTAAAAAATGTGTCCAAACCCTTCACTAAGCCTAAAAGCCAATCCGAAATGTAAAATGCAAATACAAATGAAGAATAAAAAAAAATTACTTTTCTTCGCTGGGATCTGCATCATCTTCGATTACTTCCTCTTCTTTGGGAGCTTCCTCTTCCTTGCTTGCTTTCTTGCTTCCTGTTTTCTTGTGACTGACCCTCGGTGGGGGTTGATCTTTGCACAGTTTGAATGTTCCCTTGACCCCAGAGCCGATCAGGTGCTGAAGTGTTCCATCTTCAAGGAATCTTCGTATGGTCTTGTTGATATAGACAGCCTTCTTCTGGGGATCAATGCCATTGTTTTCCTTCAGGTACTTCCGAACAGCCTGCAGAGTAGATCCTTTGCGATTATCCAGAGCTTTGAAAGCCTCAAAAACAAGGTCGGAGAAGCTAGGTGCAATCACGTCTTCCTTCTGCAATCGGAAACGACCTTTGGCTCCAGTCCCGATAACTTGGCGGAACTTGCCCTCTTCCGTCAGGGCTCGGATGGCATTATTGATGTGAACAGCCTTCTTCTTTGGGTCGACACCTTTATTCTCCTTCAGGTACTTCTTGATATCCTGGAGCGAGCATCCCTTTCGGTTGTCCAAAGCTTCCAAAGCTGCTAGCACATGCTTAGAGAACTTGAGGGAACTAGAATTTCCATGCTTGAACTTCTGGCTATTGGCCAACTTGAAGCTGCCTCTGGCGCCTTTGCCAATGACGTGAAGAATAACCCCATTGTCAGTCATGTTCTTAATAACTTTGTTGATGTAAACCGACTTCTTTCGGGCGTCAATGTTATTGTTTTCCTTCAGGTACTTCTTGACTGCCTGAAGAGATGTTCCTTTGCGGTTGTCCAAAGCCTCAAACGCAGATTGAACGAGTTCAGCGAATTTAACTGGATTAGAGTTGCCTTTGGCAGCTTTTGTAGTGCCCTTCGCAACCTTTGATGGTCCTTTGGCTGCAACCTTATTTTTGGACCCTTTCGGTCGACCGCGCTTCTTAGGGCCAGCCGTTGTCCTTGGAGCTTTGGTACTTTTTGCTACTGGAGCCATGTTGATAGTGTTCTACTAAAGCGGAGATTGGTATACAAAGTAAATGCCTGGGCTATGGCGAGGAGATTTATACGTCACTCGCCCACCTTCCCTAGTTACTCAGGCGCTGTCAACCTCGTTAGGAGTAGGCTGCGAGAACATACTGAAATGTTAGAAAAAAATACAATAAGTAATAATAATATTAATATAAAGATGATAAGTATAACAATAATACTACTAATAATAATGTTAATAATACAGAATGCAAAGACTACTACTGACACAACTCCTAGTACTACTTCGAATAATAATATTAAAGATTATAATGGCCATCGACATTACATACCGTAACATCCAAAGTTAATGATTATAATGGTCTTCACCCAAGTTTATTTACGAACTTAGTTGAAAAGGTAAATATATTAGCCCTACACATTATACATTTTCTTTAATTAGTGAGTGAGTGAGTGTGTGCTTTTCGCTAAATGCCCTAAAGAAGCAAGAAAGCAAAAATGTTAATCTTATTCTTGTTCTCGTGTTTTTATCATAATTATTTCGTTTATA
>NW_028234418.1:11364248-11374248 GCF_977035675.1 Penaeus japonicus
GAGAGGGGGGAGGGGGGAAGGAACGGCATCGAATAGCAACAGAGGTCTGTCCGAAAATTAACGGAAAGATGGACAGGGGGGGGGAGGGGGGGGGGGGAGAGGGGGGGGCGGGGGGGTGGGGGGGGGGGGGGGGGGGGGGGGTGGGGGGGGGGGCGGGTGGAACGGGGGTTCGAAGTGGGGCTAGAGGGTCATTCAAGCCTGGTTTCAGTAAAATTAAGTGATGCTTAGAAAATTTCTGTTTTTATTGGATGTATCTTGTTAACTGAATATATCTTTCTCTGAGAAGAATATAGCATAAAATAAGAAAAACAAAATTTTGTGTTAGGGTCCACAGACCGGAGTTAATATTAGTAAGCAGTATCGAAAACGATAGCTCTCGAGCGGGTGATGACAAAGTGCTAAGGCATAGAATAAACGTAAGAAGTGGACGATAGTATTGGCGTTAATTCTACATGGAAATCATCGTTTGAATGTTTAGGATGCCAGCAAGAAAATTTCCTCTGAAGAGAATAAAGTTTACAACTGATAAAATTAAGATCCAATTGTATTATACCTTAATCTGGATGTTGAATGTCTATAAGCATTTCGTTATAGCTTATATATATTTTTTTTTCTATTTCTTTTTGAGTTTCGGCTATTATAATGGTATTTCAAGTAAAACTTAGGGAAGTAAGGTTGACATGCTGATTCTGAAAGCTCCGGGAAATCTGATGTAGCAAATTTTGACTAATGAGTTACATTCATGTTTTAGTCTCATTGGTATGACTGCAACTAATGGATTGCGTGTATATATATATACACACACATATATATATATATATATATATATATATATATATATATATATATAAATGTATGTATGTATATATATATTTTTATTTATATATTTACATATATATACATATCTATATATTTACATATATATATACATATTTATATATATACATATAATCAAATATATATATATATATATATATTAATATATATATATATATATATATATATTTATATAATTAAACATACATACTCACACACATCTATATATATATATAAATTATATAAATATATATATATATATATATTATATATATATATATATATATATATATATGTGTGTGTGTGTGTGTGTTTGTGTGTGTGTGTGTATGCACATAAATACATATATTTGTTTATATTAATATATATACATACATATATCAAAAAATATATTAATATACATATATATATATATATATACACACAAACACACACATATATGTATATATGTATATGTATATATATATATACATATATATATATATAATATATATATATATATAATTATATAACATATATACCATATAATATATATATATATATAATATATATATATATTAAATATATATATATATAGATGTAATAGCTGTTGTGTGTAATATATGTATATACATATTTATATAAATATATATACTTACACACACAAACACACACACACATATATATACATATATATACATACATACATATATATATATATATATATATATATATATATATATATATATATACATACATATATATACATATATGTATATATATATATATATATATATATATATATATATACATATGTGTGTAAATACATGCATGTATATATACACATACACGCTCATATCTATATATACATGCATATAAGCATGTATGTGTATATGTATATATACATGCATATAAGCATGTATGTGTGTATGTATATATACATGCATATAAGCATGTATGTGTATATGTATATATACATATAAGCAGTTGTGTATATGTATATATACATGCATATAAGCATGTAGTGTTATGTATATATACATGCATAAGAAGCATGTATGTGTATAGTATATAAAACATGCAAAAAACATGTATGTGTATATGAAAATATACGAATTCATTAAGCATGTATGTGTATATGTATATATACAATGCATATAAG
This sequence comes from Penaeus japonicus, assembly GCF_977035675.1. Classification (NCBI taxonomy): domain Eukaryota; kingdom Metazoa; phylum Arthropoda; class Malacostraca; order Decapoda; family Penaeidae; genus Penaeus; species Penaeus japonicus. Next base: position 11,366,206 of record NW_028234418.1, read on the forward strand.
CATATGTATATGTATATATACACATGCATATAAGCATGTATTTGTTTATGTATATATACATGCATATACATGTATGTTTATATGTAATATACATGCATATAAGCATGTATTTAGAGAGTATATGTATATACATGCATATAAGCATGTATGTTATATGTATATATACATGCATATAAGCATGTAATGTTTGTGTATATAGAGACAGCTTATAACCATGCATATAAGCATGTATGTGTATATGTATATATACATGCATATAAGCATGTATGTGTATATGTATATATACATGCATATAAGCATGTATGTGTATATGTATATATACATGCATATAAGCATGTATGGTAGAATGTATATAACATCCATATAAACATGTTTTAGATTTATTAGACATCATATATCATGTAATGTATAGGTATAGTCATGCAATAAGATTATGTTAGATAATATTAACATGCATTACATTTGTTATATATACATGCATATAAGCATGTATGTGTATATGTATATATACATGCATATAAGCATGTATGTGTATATGTATATATACATGCATATAAGCATGTATGTGTATATGTATATATACATGCATATAAGCATGTATGTGTATATGTATATATACATGAACTAAGCATGCTGTGGTAATGTTATACATGCATATAAGCATGTATGTAATATGTATATATACATGCATATAAGGATGTATGTATATATATATATACATGCATTAAATCTTTTTATAGGATCGATTCTTCATAGAACATGTATTTATATAGAGGTTACATCACATAAAGATTTTGTGAGATTAGTTTTACTTGTTGCATATAGCATGATTGTATATACATGTATGTATACATATATTACTGATATAAGGATGTATGTGTATATGTATATATACATGCATATAAGCATGTATGTGTATATGCATATATACATGCATATAAGCATGTATGTGTATGTGTATATATAAACCATATATATACATATATATACATATATATACATATGTATACATATATACATATATATACATATATACATATATACATATATATACATATATATACATATATATACATATATATACATATATATACATATATATACATATATATACATATATATACATATATATACATATATATACATATATATACATATATATACATATATATACATATATATACATATATATACATATATATACATATATATACATATGTATATATACGTATGTATAAATAGATAGATATTTGTGTGTTTACTGTATGTCAGCTACGGCACTTAAAAGAGAGAGACGAGGGTAGATGGGTGGAGTGGCTTAAAAGATTTCCCTTCGCAGTTCAGGTATCTCAGTTGCATCATAACCACTACACCAGACATGGCACCGGTTCCAAAAGCTAAGAAGTATGACAAGCAACAGATGCAAAAGAAGCGTGGTCGACCCAAAGGCGCTAAAAACAAATCTAATGCTCCATCATTCTCCATCGTTAAGACTAAGAAAATTGCAAAGACAAAGGTCGGAAAACGTGGTAGACCCAAAGGCGCTAAAAACAAATCTACTGCTCCAGCGTCCTCCATCGTTAAGAAAATTGCAAAGAAAACGGAGCCGAAGACAAAGGTCGGAAAACGAGGTCGACCCAAGACAAAGACGGACGCTGAGTATCCCGTGAAATTCGTTGACCTTGTTCTCGGTGCTTTTAAAGCTCTAGATAACCGCAAAGGATCGTCTCTTCAGGCAGTCAAGAAGTACCTTAAGGAAAATGAAGGAATCGATTCGCAGAAGAAGGCCATCTATATCAACAAGTCTGTCCGAAAATTAACGGAAGATGGGGCATTACGTCATCGAGTAGGAATTGGGGCTAGAGGGTCATTCAAGCTGGTTTCAGTAAAGATGACGTGTGCTTAGAAGTAATTTCTGTTTGTATATTGATGTATTTTTAAAAGAGGACTTATAGAAGAATTATAGAATAAAATAACAAAAACTTAGTTTTTTAGCCACATGACCGGAGTCAAAATAGCAATGTTGAGAAGTTGTAGATGGAAAGCGATAATTGACAAAACTAATTTACCTAGAGAAAACGTGAGACTGCATAGTACTGGCGTTAATTCTACATGGAAATCATCGTTTGAAGATAAAATGTTTAGGATGCCAGCTAAGAGATTGTCTCTAAAGAGAATAGAGTTTACAAGTGATTAAATTAACATCCAATTGTATTTTACCTTAATCTGGATGGTGAAAGTCTATAAGCATTTTCGTTATAGTTCATATAATTGTTTGTTTGTTTATGGAGGTTTGGCTATGATAATGGTATTTCAACTAAAACTTAAGGAAGTAAGGTTGACAAGCTTAAGAAAATGTTGATACTGAAATCTGATGCATTAAATTTTGACTAATGAGTGGCATTCATGTTTTAGTCTCATTGATAAGACTGCTGCTAATGGATTGCGTGTATCTCTCTCTCTCTCTCTCTCTCTCTCTCTCTCTCTCTCTCTATATATATATATATATATATATATATATATATATATATATATATGCATATATATATATATATATATATATACATATGTATATATATATATATATATACATATATACATATATGTGTGTGTATGTGTGTATATGTATGTATGTATATATTTATGTTTATATACTGTATATGTATATATATATAGATAGATATTTATGTATGTATATATATAAATATGTAATATATATATATATATATAGATAGATATTTATGTATGTATATATATGAATTTGTAATATATATATATATATATATTTATATATATATATATATATGTGTGTGTGTGTATGTGTGTATGTTTATGCATAGATTATATGTATGGATATACATTTTTAAATATACAAGTATACAACCATATCTATATACACATACACATATATATATAGATGAATAAAAAAAGGAATAAAAAAAAAAAAAAATCAAATTTGACAAGTTGAAATTAAAGATCAAATAACGGGAGAGCACTTTTGGCTGCGACCCTTATTTCACATGGGAGACGAGGGGCATATATCAGAAGCTCGTTTCGCAAGAGAAATGGGGGGAGGTATAGTAGTTGCAAATTAGTCACGATCTTCCAATATGCCACCGGCAACAAAAGCGAAGAAGAATGACGAAGCACAGAAGATGGAAAAGAAACGTAGTCGACCCAAAGGCGCTAAAAAAAATCTACTGTTCCAGCGTCCTCCATCGTTGAGAAAATTGCAAAGAAAACGGAGCCGAAGACAAAGGTCGGAAAACGAGGTCGACCCAAGACAAAGACGGACGCTGAGTATCCCGTGAAATTCGTTGACCTTGTTCTCGGTGCTTTTAAAGCTCTAGATAACCGCAAAGGATCCTCTCTTCAGGCAGTCAAGAAGTACCTTAAGGAAAATGAAGGAATAGATTCGCAGAAGAAGGCAGTCTATATTAACAAGTCTCTCTGAAAATTAACGGAAGACGGAGCACTACGTCATCGAGTAGGAATTGGGGCTAAAGGAACATTCAAGCTGGTTTCATCTTAGCAGATGTGATACTTGGAAACGCTTTCTGTTTATAAATTATTATATTTACACGATTTAATGCGCCCTTATATAGAATAAAATTCCATAACAAACTTCACCTCTATTTCGATCCCCAAGAAAATAAACAAAGCGACAGGTCAGGGACGGAGGTAGATTTAGTATGCTAAGAATTATTCCGTAATTCTCGAAGTCTATATCTCTATCGGCGAAACGTTACACACTTATGCTACATAATGTTCGCAAAAAGTAAGGTTTCACTCTACCGCCCAGAATCGTTGCTATGTTGTTCAACATGTTCTACTCGATGAAAGCTTTCCAACGAACTCAAGAGCGTCGCTAGATTTTGCATAATTGTGCAAATTAGGCACGCGGAACCCATGGATATGTATGCTTATTTATGCTTATATCAACAAGTCTGTCCGAAAATTAACGGAAGATGGGGCATTCCGTCATCGAGTAGGAAATGGGGCTAGAGGGTCATTCAAGCTGGTTTCAGTAAAGATGACGTGATGCTTAGAAGCAATTTATGTTTGTATATTGATGTATTTTTGTAATTGAATGAGCACTTATAGAAAAATATAGCATAAAAAACACGTTTTTAAAAATCCAGATGACCAGAGTCAAAATAGCAATGTTGAGAAGTTGTAGGTGGAGAGCGACAATTAACGAGAGAAAACGTGAGAATGCATTGTATTAGACCATAATTTGGAAGTTGAATGTTTATAAGCATCTCGTTATAGTCCGAAAATTAACGGAAGATGGGGCATTCCGTCATCGAGTAGGAAATGGGGCTAGAGGGTCATTCAAGCTGGTTTCAGTAAAGATGACGTGATGCTTAGAAGCAATTTTTGTTTGTATATTGATGTATTTTTGTAATTGAATGAGCACTTATAGAAAAATATAGCATAAAAAACACGTTTTTTAAAATCCAGATGACCAGAGTCAAAATAGCAATGTTGAGAAGTTGTAGGTGGAGAGCGACAATTAACGAGAGAAAACGTGAGAATGCATTGTATTAGACCATAATTTGGATGTTGAATGTTTATAAGCATCTCGTTATAGCTGATATAATTGTTTGTTTGTTTTGAGAGTTTTGGCTATGATAATGGCATTACAACTAAAACTTAGGGAAGTAAGGTTGACAAGCTTAAGTAAATTCTCATACTGATATTCGCATTGGTAGGACTGCTGCTAATGGCCTGCGTGTATGTCTGTGAGTATATATATATATATATATATATATATATATATATATATATATATATATATATATATATGCATGTGAGTGTGAAGGTTTAGATATATATGTAAATATATATACATATGTATACACACATACGTTATATATATATATATATATATATATATATATATATATATATATATATATATATATATATATATATATAAATATGCATGTGAGTGTGGAGGTTTATATATATATGTAAATATATAAACATATATATAAATACATATCTTATATATATATATATATATATATATATATATATATATATACTTACTGCATTCTACCATCTTCTCATATATATATATATATATATATATATATATATATATATATATATATATATATATATATATATATATATATATATATATATATAAATACACACATGCAGATACATATTTATTTTACACGTGTGTGATTATATATACTCACACATGTGAAAAAAAAATATACATATATATATATATATATATATATATATATATATATATATATATATATATATTCGTATATACATACATAGAAGCATGTATGCGTATATACATACATAGAAGCATGTATGCGTATATACATACATAGAAGCATGTATGCGTATATACATACATAGAAGCATGTATGCGTATATACATACATAGAAGCATGTATGCGTATATACATACATAGAAGCATGTATGCGTATATACATACATATATATAGATAGATAGATATTTGTGTGCTAACTGTATGCCAACTACGTCACTTAGAAGAGAGAGACGAGGGAAGATGGGTGGAGTGGCTTAAAAGATTTCCCTTCACAGTTCAGGTATCTCAGTTGCATCATCATAACCACTACCACCAGACATGGCACCGGTTCCAAAAGCTAAGAAGTATGTCGACGTTCAACAGATGCAAAAGAAACGTGGTCGACCCAAAGGTGCTAAAAACATATCTACTGCTCCATCATTATCCATCGTTAAGGCTAAGAAAATTGCAAAGACAAAGGTCGGAAAACGTGGTCGACCCAAAGGCGCTAAAAACAAATCTACTGTTCCACAATCCTCCATCGCAAAGGCAAAGAAAAAGGAGCCGAAGACAAAGGTCGGAAAACGAGGTCGACCCAAGACAAAGACGGACGCTGAGTATCCCGTGAAATTCGTTGACCTTGTTCTCGGTGCTTTTAAAGCTCTCGATAACCGCAAAGGATCGTCTCTTCAGGCAGTCAAGAAGTACCTTAAGGAAAATGAAGGAATCGATTCGCAGAAGAAGGCCATCTATATCAACAAGTCTGTCAGAAAATTAACGGACGACGGAGCACTACGTCATCGGGTAGGAATTGGGGCTAGAGGATCATTCAAGCTGGTTTCATCATAGCAGATGTGATACTTGGAAACGTTTTCTGTTTATAGATTGTTATATTTGCACGATTTAATGCGCCCTCATATGGAATAAAATCCCATAACAAACATCGCCTCTATTTCAATCCCCAAGAATATATATATATATATATATATATATATATATATATATATATATATATATATATATATCGGCGGAACGTTATAAACTAATTCTACATAATGTTCGCAAAAAGCAAGTTTTCACTCTACCGCCCCGAATCTTTGCTATGTTGTTCAACATGCTCTACTCGATGAAAGCTTTCCAACGAACTTAAGAACGGCGCAAGATCTTATGAAGTTTTGCATAATTGTGCAAATTAGGCACGCGGAACCCATGCATATGTTTGTTTGGTTGGGCTAGTTAAGAGCTTTTCAACAAACTATAGAATTATCATAGGAGATATTCAAGAAAAAAATTGCATTCTTTGCATAATTACACAAAACTGGTAAACTATATCAAATATAACACACAGCTCTACGAGAGCTTTCGAATGAGCCCGAAAATAAGGCTCTATGTTATTCAGGGGCTGAGAAATAGTGAATACAATATTACCATAAAGAAAATGAAGGAATATATACGCAATAGATCATCTATATCAACAAGTCTGTCCGAAAATTAACGGAAGATGGGGCATTACGTCATCGAGTAGGAATTGGGGCTAGAGGGTCAGTCAAGCTGGTTCCAGTAAAGATGACATGATGCTTAGAAGCAATTTCTGTTTGTATACTGATGTATTATTGTAATTGAAAGATTACTGATAGGAGAATATAGCATAAAAAAACTTTTTTTTTATCCACATGACCGAAGTTCAATAGCTATGTTGAGAAGTTGTAGGTGGAGAACGTGAGAATGCATAGCACTGGCGTTAATTCTACATGGAAATCATCCCTTGAAGATAGAATGTTTTGGTCTCATTGGTAGGACTGCTGCTAATAGATTGCGTGTATGTCTGTATACAAATATATATATATATATATATATATATATATATATATATATATATATATATATATATATATATATTTATATATGTATATATATATATACTTATATATGTATATATATACTTATATATGTATATATATACTTATATATGTATATATATATCCTTATATATGTATATATATAATATATATACTTATACATATGTATATGTATATATATATGAATATATATATAAATATATATATAAGTAAATATATATATAAATATATATATATAGATATATATATATAAGAATATATATATATATATAATATATATATATATATATATATAGATATATATGTAAGTATATATATACTTACATACATATATATATATATATATATATATATATATATATATATATATATATATATTTATATATATATATATATATATAAATATATATATATATATATAGATATATATATATATAGTATGTATATATAGATATATATATACAGTATCTCTCTCCTCTCTCTCTCTCTCTCTCTCTCTCTCTCTCTCTCTCTCTATATATATATATATATATATATATATATATATATATATATATATATATATTTGTGTGTGCGTATGTGTAAGTACATACAAGTATATATACACATACACGCTTATGTGTATGTATGTATATATACATATATAAACCTATATATACATATATATAAAAAACTATATATACATATATATAAAAATCTATATATACATATATATAAAAACCTATATATACATATATATAAAAACCTATATATACATATATATATATATAACCTATATATACATATATATATATAAAAAACTATATATATATATATATATATAAACCTATATATACATATATATAAAAACCTATATATACATATATATAAAAACCTATATATACATATATATAAAAAACTA
>NW_028234418.1:11399248-11404248 GCF_977035675.1 Penaeus japonicus
ATATATATATATATATATATATATAACGGCATCTCCAGGGCAACTGATTCATGAGGCTTGAGTGGATGTGTGTGTGTGTATCTGACCGAAGCTCTGTAAGAAAACGACAGAGATAATCCTCCTCATTAGTTTGAGCTGCGTGCAAGGAGAGAACCGTCGGACCTCTACTTCGCTTTTTTACTTTCTCCCTCCACGCTGCATTATAAAAGGAATCCACAGTCTCCGTGCTAGTGGGGCTCAACGCGGAGACACCTGGAAACGGTTCATATGGAATGCCACAGCTAATGACCGACCTGTCAAAAGAAAGAAAAAAAAAACACACAGAGATAAAAGTATACATGTACACACACATATAAACATACACACACATATACACCCACACATGCACATGCACACACACACACACACACACACACACATATGGTTATATATATATATATATATATATATATATATATATATATATATATATATATATATATATATATATATGTATATATATATATATATAATTTAGCATTACTGAATATAACCCGGCCACTGGAAAAAATATATGTTTCTGTGAAATTATAATATAACCTCTTATCGTGTGACAGTATTGTCTCTTAACTTGCGCATCGATTCCCAAGTAGGCAAAATAAGAGGTAAATTAATGAATTATCAATTTGTCTGAAGAACGAAACATATACGAGCCTTATCTTTATTTCAATATTTAATCAATCAACATTCGTTTCATATATATATTCAATCATATCATATGCAAATCAAAATAAATTTAGAGGGCATAGGTGCTCTCAAATTTTAGAAAGAAAGCGGACATCCTATTGCCAAGGCATAGAAGCCGGCAAAAGTGTCTCGTAAATGAAATTAACAAATCATGGTAGTTTTTTGTGTTTAAATGCAGAATATATTTTTTAAACATTTATTCACTCCTGTCGTTTAGAAATGATTTCCTAAATGATATATGTAATTACTATACTATTCAACTTATACGATAGAATATTTTTTACGCCGTCATAATCAAACATGTAACATATATAAATGAAGACTCATATAATGACAAATATATGCAATATCTTTTGTAAAGAAGCCATATAAACCATCCACACTTCATATATTTTAGTATCTATCTAACTCCAGATATTATAATCTAAGTGAAAATGTTGCTTAGAAATGACTTTCACTTGAAATACTTCATATTTGCACATTTTAATATACTATATGTTAAAATCCTACCCCGATATTTAGAGGGTGGCAGCAGACTTCTAAGGGATGCCGTACATGCATGAACTGATTAAGGATTGGCTGTTTTCCTTCGTCTTTCATATATCGACGTTTACCCCGTATTTCGCAGTGACACTGGGCTGACTGTTTATAAGCACATCTATTAACTCATGTTATTTAAATGCCAATGTTGTTCTTTGTTCACGCATTGGCATAGCGATTCCGGTTGTATTTTGACGAGTTTGGGGGAATGTGTTTTGGTGCAATGGAGAGGAATCTGACTGATTTGGAACTATATCTGTATATTTGTAATTCTGGCGATGATCCTTGAGAAATCACTGGTAGACAATATAGAAATCAAAGCAACATATTCATGCTCAGAAAATAGTGAAAGGTGTCTCCATATAATAAAATGCACGCATAACTTTGATCACACATGTCTCCCTCTAAAAGTGCGGTGCTACAAGTATTACAATACCACTCGGAAATAAACTACTTTTGGCTAATTGTCGGTAAGGTAAACACAGTCTGGGAATTCGGGATATTTCGTGGGGAGTACCCATTTCAACAGATTTCAGGCAGAGGGAACACATTGCATTTCTAATTCCTTGGAAGGCACCTCACTGTCAGTTGATTTAACTTATTCCGGAATTCGTATTGTCTCCTTTGTGGTTGCTTATTAAGGTCTTCAGGTCCATGGATAGCAGTTTGGTTATCAAAGGTGTCACAAAATCTGGTGAATATAATTTGGGGATTCATATTTGCCATTGGATCATGTTAAGTGATATAATTAGAAAGATCAAAATGTTCCATTGCGACATGAAGAACAGAGGCTGGGAGTATATTTTTCGAATGCGAAGAAAACAGAAAATGATTTTTGAAATGATTACCTTCTGTTTCTCCCTCTCTCTGCCGCCCCCCCTCTCTCGTTATCTCCCCCCTCCCTCTCATCCTCCCTTTTCGACCCTTCGCTTTCATTTCTCTCGCCTTCTATCTCCCTACGTCCCTTCTCTCTTTCTCTTTTTATCTTTGATTACATCCCTCCTCTACCTATTCTCTTCCGTCTTTCCCCTCTTCCCCATTTTTCACATTAACACATCTTTTCTATCTATATCTCTGTGTCTAGTCATCCAATTCTTTATTTTCCTTTCCTTGCTTCGCTCACTTACTGCTTCTTCCTTTGTCTATCTCTTTTTCTCCTTGCTTCGCTCACTTACTGCTTCTTCTTTTGTCTATCTCTTTTTCTCTCTCCTCACATCTGCCTCTGCCTGCGCTTGTATGTCTCTCTCCCTCTATTATCTTTGACGCTTGAATTATCCTGCCTCTTATTTTTACTTCCTCTTTTTTCCTCCTCCTCCTCCTCCTTCTGCTTTGTTTCTTCTTTTCTATCTTCTTCGTCTTGTTTTTCTTCTTCTCTCTTTTCCTCTTCTCTTTTTCTTCTTCTTCTTTATTCTTCCTCCATTTATTCTATATTCTTCATCTTTCTTATTCTTCTTCTTTCCACTCCTCATTTTCTTTAACCTAGAATTCACGTCTTCAACAATACATTGTAATACATTTTTTTTTCCTGACAGCCCATTGCGAGTCTTGGTCTAGTCTACACAAAGTAATATTCAATAGACATACACTATATAGTATTTGAACGCTTACCAAAACATAACGACAGCCGTTTTGGCATCTCTTATTGACCATGGCAGGACAAACGGTGCTTTCTGCATATTTCTGGAATCTTTCCAAGGCTGAAATTAGAAGCAAATATGTTTCACAATACAGTTAGTTTAACGTGGGTAAGTTTTGCCTTCACAGCCCGTTGTTTTTCTGAGGAAAGTGGATGCTTTGTGCGTTGTTGATCATCTTATGAAAATAAACAGGAAACAGAGCGCATAATGACTTTGTGTGCATGGATGTTTGTGTTTGTGTGTGTGTGTGTGTGTGTGTGTGTGTGTGTGTGTGTGTGTGTGTGTGTATGCATAATCATATTCATATTTTCGTTCTTCAAATTTGCACTAGAAATTGTCTTTATTGCTGCTAAGTATTTCTTAAAGTATCAAAAAATGTTGGGAAAGAAAATACACACACAGAAATGAAAAATCAAACAGGAAATAAATAGTTTTTTATTCATCACACTTATAAAGAGTTCTCCCTTTTACATAATTTTACTTTTTTCCCCATCATATTCAGTTCCAACACTAACAAAAATAAACAAGAACACAAACAAAACATAAAAAAAAAGAGAAAATGCATTAAGAACGAAAGTAAAAGAGAGGCAAAAGAAGAGTTTAGAATCGCCACTCTCTTCTCTCCTCAGCAACATTGCACGGTGCGTCTGAGTCCGCCGTGCTTATAACTTGTGCCGGGAGCTGCTGAACGACCATTACTGTCGTGGAGGAAGCGCCATTAGCGGTATTGGGGTCGTACGGCACCAGGACACGACTCGGGAACCAAAGTGCGACCACAGGTAGACAGAGCTCAGGTAAGATGTTACTTTCGAAGATGTGGGAAAGGATGAAGATTTTTGTTCTCTTGCAGTAGGGTGGTAATGGCTTGCGCATTACGTAATGTAATGTAATTTAGTACAAAAAGAGAGGCTGTTTCTGATTTAGAAAAGTTTACACATAATGAATGCAATGCATAAACATGAATAGCCATACCAAATGGTACACAAACCAAAATGGTTCGTGTAGTGCTTCTCAGACAACTATATAATAAACATTCATACAAAACAATGGACAAGCCAAAAGAGAGAGAGAGAGAGAGAGAGAGAGAGAGAGAGAGAGAGAGAGAGAGAGAGAGAGAGAGAGAGAGAGAGAGAGAGAGAGAGAGAGAGAGAGAGAGAGAGAGAGAGAGAGAGAGAGAGAAAGAAAGAAAGAAGAACAAGAGAAGGGAGATCAGAAATATGCCTGACTGTAATGCACCAGCCGTGTTTCGTGGCGGAAAGAATAAACTGGATGCACTGCTTAGAAAAGGAGCATAAAAGAAAACCTTGTCATATTTTCTCTCACTTGAACTAACCCAGAGAAAAACAGTGGAATCATTATGTCAGAAAGGAGAAACTGCAAAGAACACAACAGCAATTCATAATAAAGGGAGGATAAACTCGAGTGCTTGGAACATCCACTCGGTGTCATATATTCACAGGAAGAGAAACAGAGCCAAGAAACAAAACGAAAAGGAATGAGAAAGTCGTCCAAGAAGACACGAAGCGAAGATAGACACTCGTAGCAAATGCTGTAGAAAACGATTGTGTAAATAAAGGAAGAAATGCAAGACCAGAGGTTATAAGTCAGATGATATGCATGCGTCACCTGGAACACTTCTTACAACAGGATTATAACGTGATATAAAAGGAATTGGATTCTCATAAGAGATTCAAGAAGAAGCGACTGTCGTTGTAAGAGGTCAAAGGGATAAGATAATCGTGTATCCGACGCCATGGAAGAATGAAGTGATGGAAGATTTTATGATAATAAAAAAAATGTATGAAGGAGTGTTGAACTTCAAGTCCAATAAATATTAGGGATCATATACGCAGCAGGCTTGTAAGACACACAAAAGCTCATACAGAATGAGTGAAAAATTACAAAATTACATCCCAGTTCATAAAATACACGATCGCAAAGGATTGATCAAAGAAATTCAAAGAGAAGGATCGCACATCCCGCACAAAAACCACTCCTTTTTCCCAGCCGATGGAACGGCAGAAAGGATCCTGTGGGGGCGCCCCTGGGATGGAGACGAGCGCGCGAGATGAGTATGTAATCTTCCCCGGGTATTAT
>NW_028234418.1:11434248-11436748 GCF_977035675.1 Penaeus japonicus
TCCACCCATAAGTTTTTTGTTTTTTTCATATGATCCTTCAGTACATTTATGCAGTTAAGTAACAATTGTAGCCTAAAACACATAACTGAGAGAGAGAGGGGGGGGGGGGATAATAGAAAAGAGAGAGAGAGAAATAGAAGAAAAGAGAGGTATATAGAGAGAGACAGAGAGCGCGAGAGAGAAAGAAGAGAGAGAGAGAGAGAAAGAAAGAGAGAAGAAAAGAGAAAGAGAGAGGGAAAAGAAAGAGAGAGAGGGAGTTACCATTATTACTAGTAGTTACTATTGTTGTTGCTGTTATTATTATTGTCATCATCATTGTTGTTATTATCATTATCATCATTAATATTGTAATCATTATGATGAAATCATCATAGTTGTTCCTACTATTATCATCATTATTATTTTCATTATCATTATTTTTATCATTATAATTTGTATTATCATAATTACTATCATTTACCAATTTCATTATCATCATTATTATTATCATTATCATCATCATTATCATTATTATTTGTTTTGCTTTTTTGTATGTTCTTGTTATTGTAATCGTCATTATTGCCATCATTACTATTATTAATCGTGACAACAAAGACTACTTTCATGCCAACTCTGATTATAACCATTTAAACGAAATAAACTTATCTTTATAATCGAGATTATTAGAAGAATGTGAATTTTGATGTTACCGTTATTAATATCATAATTGGCATACTAATATTCTGCAATGATCTTGGTACACGGTATATCAATATTGTTAATGATTGCTGATTTTATGAGAAAAAAAACACAGAAAATGATAATGATAATATTATAATTTTACTTCTGAATAGCTGAAAACAGTATTAACTTGCATTACTGTTAATTCATAACAGCAATTATAAAACTATCAGAATGCCCGTTTCACAAAAAAAGAAAGTGTTCTGTTTAAATCTAGCATGATTAAAACAACAGGGCGAGCCACCACAGTGTAATATCCCATTTTTTTCTCCGGACACAAAGAGCCACGCTGATTTGTCCCCCCCGTGCGTGTTGCATGTAATAAAGGCGATTCAAAGAAAGGCATTTCCTAATTAGCGTGTAAGCCCAAAATCTATGACCACGTAACAAAACCGTAATGGCCAGCGCGAAGCAACAAAGGGTGAGGGTCACTCGGACACTGGTCTGGCCTCGAGTGTCCGGATGGATCTAGGGTGAAGGAGAGAGAGAGGGGAGAGGGGAAAAGAAAGAGAGAGAACGTGGGAGAGAAAGAGAAAGAGTGGTGCGAGGTAAAGGGGGATTATAAGAGAGAGTGAGGAAGGACAGAGAGAGAATGGGGGGGGGCGAAAGAGAGAGAGAGAGAGAGAGAGAGAGAAAGAGACAGACAGACAGACATACAGATATAGAGTAAGGAGGGAGGGAGAGAGGTAAAGAGAGAGAAAGAAACGGGTGGGGGAAGAGAGAGGAAGAGATGGGTGTAGGAAGAGAGAGAGAGAGAGAGAGAGAAGAGGAGGAAGAGTGCGTCGAAGGTGTCTCCAGGGATATATCATCCACTAGAACACTTTCATAAGACTTGAGGCTTTGTGACCTAGATTTCATCTTGAGGGAACTTCACGGCTACGGAAAGAGAAGAAGAAAAAAAAAATCATGCGCTCCTTTGTATGATGTCGGCGAAGTCAGCACAGTGGCATTCATCTTTTAGATTTTCTTCATTCCCTCTATGCCTCTACGAATAGAAGAAGTAAACACGTTCATAACCAATTTTTTTAGAGGAAAGAGAGAGAAGTAAAACTATAGGAACTAAACGTTATCATTCCTAGCGAATGCATGTGGAATTAATGACCTAAGTATACTAGACAGCTGTTATACGTTACGAGGGCGTGGGAATGGCGGACCAGCGGGTGACGCCGTAGACGAGAGGCGGAGGTAATAAATGTGAAGTCGACAGGAATATTGGGAATTATATGACAGAAAAGGTAAAGATTTATGCATGAGGAACTTATGGAGGGTGATATGAATTGTCATTAGATTTATTGTCATTATTAAGCATATTGTTAATAATATTCATGATAACAACACTGATATAATAGAAATGACGATAATGTTAATGATAATGTTGATAATAACAATAAAAATAATGATAATTAATTTAACAGCAATAACAATATTGATGATAACAGCAGTAATCCTGTTGCCATGATGGTTATCAATATCAATATCATCATTGTTTTTATTAGTGTCGTAGACATTATTATTATCAACTGTATTATTGTTATTATTGTTATTATCATTATTATTGTTATTAGCCATCATATCATCATCATGTTCACCATCATCATCATTATCATCATCATCATTATCACCATCATCATCATCACCATCATCGTCATCATCATCACCACCACCACCATGATGATGATGATCATCATCATCATCATCATTATCATTATCATTATTATTATCATTATTATCATTACTATCACTATTATCGTTATTTTGCATTTTTACCTTCACTATGATC
>NW_028234418.1:11459248-11469248 GCF_977035675.1 Penaeus japonicus
CTCGTATAAATTAGAAGAAAGAAATAAGACAACTAAAACGGAAGAAATTAAATAAAACAACGAGTTCTGGTGTTTTACTCCGGGAGTGGCAGCGTACATATATACAATCAATATAATTGTCTTTACCTTATCATATCCTCACAGGTCACAGATGAACTCCACTGGCGAAGGTAGGCCGTTACAAAAGTGGAATATTAAAAATAACACTCAATATCTAAAACACAACAAAAATGGCGACAGCGTGTCGTCCTGGCGAGCCCCAGCGTGCCCTCTCTCTGTCTCAAGTGTTTCTCTGTGTCTCCCTCTGTCTGTGGCGGGCTTCTCTTCAGGTGCGCGTTTTCACCTGTGCGAACTAGAGCCCGCGAAAAGTTACTTAACGAACTGCCCGTGCATTTTCTGCGCAGATATGCGTGCAATATTTTCAGGTGTCAATATTATTTTCCAGAACCATTTTCAACTGGTTTTGTAAGCCCAGTATCCATACGAAGGGTGACGCTCAGCGCAGGAGATCGTCTGCAAGGGTCACCTGCCTCACGCCACCTTGTGAGACCCATTTCCTTGCTTCCCCATCTTCTATGATCCAGTATGGATGCCCGACTGCAAATTCGATCACGACAACCCCTCCCATGCCCCGGGAGTGAATGTCGGGGCGTCGCCTCCACTCGTCTCGAGTTCTGGATGGATCCCTGCGCTCCGCTCCGGGCCCGCCCATTTCCATGACGATCTGGCGCAGAGATTACGAAGCAGTCATCGGGATAACAGCGACGAGCCGATCATTCACACTCCCATCTCCAGGATGTCTAGCAGCTATTACCAAGGTTCCTTCCTCCCATCTCGTCTATCTGGCGTAAATCGTCCAACACGGTCAGCTCGTCCACCTTGCCCATATCAGCTACGACTCGTCCCGCCCTCTTCTCCTAAATGGTGGGAATGGGTGACCTGTGACCGAAGCATCTGTGGGAGACAGTCACAACATATCCAAATACATGGCTGGAGCCCCTTCCCTCGGCTCCTTCGCAGTGGCTGGAACTGTGGATATGAAAAGGCAGTAATTATAAAGGCTGTATATACTGAGCCGGCCCTCAAAGAAAAACTACCAGAACTCTTAAAACAATAAAAACATTAAGAAAAATAAACATACCTAAAGGAAATAAAAGAGTCAAACTTATGAAAACCGGTCAAATGCTAGCTCAGAAGTACACATAAACCGGTAAACTAAATATAAGTACAAGAAATAAAACAATGCTTACGACTAAAATAAACTTGATAATAAAACATTAAGAATTAAAATAAATAGTACAACTTAAAATTGAAACTGAACTCAAAATAAACATGTATAAAAGGTTAGAAACATAAAGGAACCAAAATTACATAGAAAATACACATATTTAAAAAAACAGTAACAGGATGACCTGTGTTGCAGCTCAACCAGGTCGCACAGAGGATAAAAGTAGTACTTCCTGAGGATCTGTGTCAGCATCCTCCTGATTTAGCGGCTGTATGTCAACACCTGGATCGACTGGCACATTCTGTCGATCATTCACAAATGCTAGCTCCTCAGGTGTCCTGAAAGGTTTAATCTGGTTAGCATGTAGCCTGCGTTCTTTATAAGGTGGTTCTACATCCTGAGTAATGTAAGTTACAGGTCCGATACGTTTAATGATTCGGGCTGGCCCATCCCAGCGAGAACCTAAAGTCCTGCGAGGACCAGTAAGCCGGCGGAAATTCCTAAACAGAATGAGTGACCCAACATCCATTGCAGGTACTTTTCTGCATCGTTTATTGTAGTTTCTCGCCCAAGTTTCCCGTGCCCGACGCGAGGTTTCAACTGCAACATATCGCGCTTCCTGTAAAGCATCATGAAACTCTTTCGCGGCATCCGATGCAAACGTCACATTATTTGAAAGACCTACAGGGAAATGACCATTATGACCCATAAGGAGATACAGTGGCTGGTCACCTACCGAGCTATGAAATGCAGTATTCAATGCTAGCCGGACCTGAGGGACATACTGATGCCACTCTAAAGGATGTCGTTCAGTTAGAGTCGCTAATGCCTCTTTCACCACCTTATTAGATCTTTCAACCATCCCATTAGCTTGTGGGTGACATGCAATGGTAAGATGAGTCTTAGTTTTGACAATATCACATACCTGAGTAAATAATCTATTAGTAAACTCACACCCACCATCCGTCTGTAGGAGCCGTGGCGGACCAAAAATTGTTAGAAAGTCATTAATATAAGCTTCGGCAATCACCTCTGCTTCCTTGGAAGGGACCGGAATCAACTGTAAAAACCGTGTTAGATGGTCAATCAAAACAAGAATATACCTATATCCACCATTCGACTGGCCACAATCCACAAGATCAGCTGACACTTTCTGAAATGGAGCCGATACCTCTGGGGCAGCAGCCAAAGGGGCCCTATGTGGAGTACCCTTTCTTCGCTGACATGTTGCACATGAAGTAACATAACTTTTAACATCTCGCAACATGTTAGGAAAATAAAATAGGTCCCTTAACTTTTGATAGGTCCTAAATATACCAGGATGGGAAGCAAATGCACTGTTATGTGCAAGTTTCAAGGCAGCTGTACGTAATGAACGTGGAACTACCAACTGATGCACTACATGTCCAGGTAACTCACGAATGTGATAAAGAACGCCATTCTGCAAAGAAAATTCCCCTAGAGCTAAAGGTAGCTTCTTCTTAGGCACACTTCTTTCCTCAAGATACTCAATAATTTCTAAGAGCAATGGGTCTTTAATTTGTTCCTCCCGCATTGCAATCGGGTCAACATCGGCAAGATCGACTTGCCCTATAGCACGAGATAACATATCAGGTACTTTGTGTTGGATTCCCTGCTTATAGACGATCTTAAATTGGTAATGGGAGAGCTCATATGCCCAGCGTGACATACGAGGACTTTTTGTCTTCCTCGTAAAAACATAAACCAATGGGCGATGATCAGTATAGACGATAAATTGTCTACCATAAATGTAAGGATCAAATGCCCTTACTCCTTCTACCACAGCCAGAGCTTCGGCATCTGTTGCAGAATAGCGTGTTTCTGCCCCCCGAAGTTTACGGGAAAAGTATGCAACTGCAGCAGGATTACCATCAGCGTCCCTCTGCATTAAACAAGCACCAATAGCTGTTTGCGACGCATCTGTATGTACCTCAAAGGGATCGTTAAAACGAGGTTTCTGTAATATAGGCGCAGAGGCTAGCTTACCCTTTAAAGACTGAAATGCTTCCTGCTCACGAGTACCCCAACTGAATGGTTGATCTTTCCTTGTAAGCTGCGTCAATGGTGCTGCTATAGCAGCATATTTAGGTATATGTTTCCTAAAGAAACCGGTAGCGCCAAGAAAACGGCGCACGCCCTTTGCATTTCGCGGAGGTGGCATGTTCACAATGCTACGTACCTTCTCAGGGTCTGGCAATATACCTTCAGGGGTCACTTTAAATCCAAGGAATCGAAACTCCTGCACTGCAAACTCGCATTTTGACATGTTAAGCTTGAAACCAGCATTATCAAGAACTCTTAGCGTTTCCTCAAGCTGTACAAGGTGTGATGCGAAATCAGGGCTGTAAACTACAACATCATCTAAATAAGCAAGTGTGTGCCTGCCAAGAACTGGGGAAAGTACTATATTCATAGTGCGTTGGAATGTTGTTGGTGCTGTGGAAAGCCCAAAAGGCATTCGGCGAAACTGAAAAAGACGGTAGCCGTCGCTGAAAGCAGTTTTAGGCTTATCAGAAGGATCTACAGCTACTGACCAGTATGCAGAACGGCTATCAAGAAGGGAAAAGACCTGAGTGTCTCTGAGCTCATCCACAAGCTCATCAATCCTCGGAAGAGGATATGTATCAGCAATAGTCACTGCATTTAAGTTACGGTAATCCACGCAGAAACGCAAGGTCCCATCTTTCTTTTTGACTAACACTACAGGAGATAGCCATGGAGATGTTGATGGTTCAATAATGCCAGCTTTAATCATGTCATCACATTCTTTACGGATCTTTTGTTTAGCTGACTCTGGTAGACGCCACTGCCTAGTGCATATTGGATTTGTATCTTTCGTCATGATCTTATGAGTTACACCAGGAACTAAGCCTACTTGTGTCTTATCCCCTGAGAAGAGAGATGGAAACTTAGCTAGCACTGCCCTTAACTGGTCACGTTTCTTCGAGTTAAGATGGCCCAGCGATGGTCCAGCAACAACATCCTCACTGTCTGCTTCAACTAGTGCTAATTCCGCCGTTGCACTTGCTTCTAAAGCAGCATCAATTTTTCCCACAGTATCACTCTCGGGCAACAAAGAACACAATTCATCATCTACCTGCGAGTTATCTGCCAGCTGAAGACCATGCTCTCTATCAAACTCGTCCTCTTCCCACACAAAATCAGCAACTTCATTCCGATCATCCAAATCAACAGCAGCTTTTTCTGAAATAGTAATATTTTCTTTAGCACCATCAGCATTGAAAAGTTGAACCTCCTCTGCTATACAAAAATGAGACCCATTACGCAATGTAACAGGTTTAGAAGACAAATTCACAACAAAAACTGAACATTTAGCATCCCTTGGAACCACGAGGGTTCGGGGTACGTCCAGTGCAGTAGTGCAGCTGGATATCAAAACCGATTTCCCACGTAGATGGGGAGATAGGTGACAATTAACATACATACCAGTATGAGCTGGACAAACCGTCGTGCGAGTTGGAGCCAAACGAACAACAGGGGGATGCACATTTGCTTGCAAAAATGATACGAGTTGCAATGATTCACCCTTCTCATACTGCAATGGATAAACGGCATTATCGAGATGAAGATACGCTTCCTGAGTAGAGGCATCATGTATGATCTTATAATTCATTCTGCGCAACAGATCAACTCCGACAAGAAGATCACCTGGAAAGGATACATTATCAACAACAATAACCCTATGAATTAATCGTTTCCCAGATTTTATCCAAATCTCAATATCCAACTCTTCAACCACAGGAAGCTCTTTCCCCGAGACTCCTCTAAGACCTCGAGCTGCAATAAAAGTCCTACGGGTGAAAGATGTGCAACAGCTTCCTTTCTCAATAAGGTTACCTGACTCCCTGTGTCAATGAAGGTTCGTATTGATTTCCCCTCTATGTTCATTGCAACAGTTGGTCGTCCACAAGGCCATTTATGTCCGGTTATTTGGTTGTTGCTCATTGAACTGCACTCTGGGACCCTGCCCCCTAGGGTATGGCTCTTCTCCCGATGCAGCAGGCCCCATTCCGCTCGGGATGTTGAGAAAGGGACATTCTCTCCGGAAATGCCCTTCCTGACGGCACGCCCAACACGTACGAACAGCTACCTTTCTAAGTTGATCCACTTGGCGAGATGGTCGTCGTGGTTAGTCCAAAAGCTATTTCTGGGAAGGTACGTCGATTCCAGCTACTCTACTCCCAGATCTTGCAGATGAAGGGAATAGACGAGTTGGCCCTTCTTCCCCTGCCCGGATGCCCACACGTGCATTCCATACCCGCTGAGTCGTGTCCACCAGTTGTTGCAGGGGAGCATTTTCCGACATGGCACACATCTCCCTTAACCAGCCTGGAAGACCTTGCAAAAAGAGCCTCTTAATCAGCTCATCTGGATCCCCAACTGCAGTAGGGTAGTCTCGAACACCTTGATAAACTGCCCCTTCAAGGGTAATATAAAAGTCTAAAGGGGCTTGACCACTTGTGAGGCGGTGTTCATGGAGGAGACGGAAAAAATCACTAGTAGAGCTTGTTCCTCGGAACTTCTGGCGTAGTTTTGTCTTGAAGTTGCCCCAATCACGTATGCTGTCGAAAATAGAGCTATTTATAATGAGATCTGCTGGTCCGCGACAAGATGCCCTGGCATTTCTGATGAAGGTGTCGTCTGTACGTGGATTAGAGAGATTTTCAATTTGGCGTATCCATCTCTCTATCTCTTGGTTACGACGAAGAGGTTGGGATGCTGGTGTATCACCTGAGAACTTTGGAATGGGCTCCTTTTCCATGTAGACAGCAACCCTTGTTGAATGCTGATCAACAGGCTCACAATTTTGAGATGAAGATCCGCCAGAATGTAGATCCGTAAATCTCGTTCTTGTTCTTACACTAGGAACTGGTGTTTGCCTTGGGCTTGGTGTAGGCGTTATACTTGGTGTGATTGATTGTAGAGCTTCTCTCAGCGAACGGTTTGCCTCTGCCACAACAGCTCTATCCTTGTCAGCTTGGATTGCAAGAGCGGTCCTCACCTCTTGAAGTGTTGCGCGGTCTCTCTCAATCGCAGCCTCCCTTAAAGTACTCTGCTCCTCCATCTGACGCATTGCATCGTCACGAAGCTGACGATCATGTACGGATTGCGCCTCTAAAATTCGATTTCTTTCCATTAGAAGCTTCAGTTGTTCTTCGCTTTTCATCCGATCTTTTTCCATTTTTGCTTCCAAGAGCCTGATTTTTCCGTCACTTGTCTTCCTTTCTTCTTCTGCCTTTGCTTCTCTTCTCATATACCGCTCCTCCCACTCAACGGTCTGTGCCTTCAGAGTCGAGATCTGGTCAGATAGCTCTTCATAGGTGCTGATTTCCGCGTCTAGTAACCCTTCTACCAGAGCAGTTGCACCTTCCGGCCGTTCCTCACCTTCCAAGGCCGGCGCAGAATGTGATGTGTCGGTGCCAGCTTTTCTTCCTCGAACCATCATGAAAGTTCACTTAACGTAAATTAAAAGGAAATTAAACTGTCAATAAATCGTTGTCTATGCACTATACACTGTTCATACTGCGGTTACACCGACTTTAACACAATCCACTTTAGACATTACGCCCTAAAGTTATCAGTCACCATGTTAAATATTGTTGCAACACCTGCACCCTGGAGAATAAGACATTACGTAGGCACAACTAATATAAAAAAAATAAAAATCATCAAAATTTATCTAAAATGTGAGAAAACACTTCATTACCAAAAATAAACAAGACAATTATATACTTAAGAACACGCACGAATAAAAGAGAACACAGAACACTATATATATGTAATAAATATATAATAATACACCAAGGTTTGATTCCCTTTGGCCGGCGTTGGTCCGTCAGAAGGCAACACAAAACAATAGCTCCTGGCTAATTCAACTACCCACTGAACACCGATGCCACCAAGAGCAGGCTGTCACGGCTGGCTCAATTGTGAAGGCCAGTGCCGGACATCTAAATATAATAAATCCACGGGATGTTTCATCAGATTTCATTTAATATTTCCCGAGCTCATATAAATCAAGTACTTTTCCTGCAAATATTCGAAACGGACTCATTTGTGGTAGCGCGTGGTCCGACTTAAGCATGAGGCAAGTGGCCAAGAGGGAATCTAATAATTAGAGTATTAAACTCAAGCAGAACTATAACCCTATTTAGGTTCTACACTCGAATTCCTTATCTGCCATAAGCACAAGTTCAGACAAATAATTATAGTCTCCAAGTAGGCGTGCGTGCGTGTGCGTGTGCGTGTGCGTGTGCGTGTGCGTGTGTGTGAGTGTGAGTGTATGTGTGTGTGTGTGGGTGTGTGTGTGTGCGTAGACGTGAGTAGAAGAGGATTTTGTTTGGCAGCACTTCCCTCGTATAAATTAGAAGAAAGAAATAAGACAACTAAAACGGAAGAAATTAAATAAAACAACGAGTTCTGGTGTTTTACTCCGGGAGTGGCAGCGTACATATATACAATCAATATAATTGTCTTTACCTTATCATATCCTCACAGGTCACAGATGAACTCCACTGGCGAAGGTAGGCCGTTACAAAAGTGGAATATTAAAAATAACACTCAATATCTAAAACACAACAAAAATGGCGACAGCGTGTCGTCCTGGCGAGCCCCAGCGTGCCCTCTCTCTGTCTCAAGTGTTTCTCTGTGTCTCCCTCTGTCTGTGGCGGGCTTCTCTTCAGGTGCGCGTTTTCACCTGTGCGAACTAGAGCCCGCGAAAAGTTACTTAACGAACTGCCCGTGCATTTTCTGCGCAGATATGCGTGCAATATTTTCAGGTGTCAATATTATTTTCCAGAACCATTTTCAACTGGTTTTGTAAGCCCAGTATCCATACGAAGGGTGACGCTCAGCGCAGGAGATCGTCTGCAAGGGTCACCTGCCTCACGCCACCTTGTGAGACCCATTTCCTTGCTTCCCCATCTTCTATGATCCAGTATGGATGCCCGACTGCAAATTCGATCACGACAGATGGATAGGTAGAAAGATAGATAGATAGATAGATAGATAGATAGATAGATAGAGAGAGAGAGAGAGAGAGAGAGAGATTAATATGATAGATCGGCTAACAGCTAGATATGTAGACATATAATTAGGTAGACAGACAGAGATGAATAGACAAACAGCTAAACATAAATATAGATATGTATAGAAAAGTAGAAAGAAAGAGGCTTGCAGTCTCCTCATCATTTATAAAAGAAAGAAAATAAGAAAGTAAACTTGCTGGAAAATGTTCAAAACGAGACCTTTAGATTTTTTTTTTTTTCATTTTTTTCTATCACTTTGCAAGCGGTGTCGATGCTGATAGTGGTATTCGAATGCACACCGATGTTGCCATTGCCGACCCGATCCCGAACTTTATTCCCTGGATTCGGATAATGCAAACTCACTGAGGCTCTGTGTTTGAAAATGCAAATACGGAGAGAGAGGGAGAGAGAAAAAAATCAGAGATGAAAAAAAATAACAAAGGAAACTAGTGAGAAAAAAAAAAAAAGAGAGAGAGAGAGAGAGAGAGAGAGAGAGAGAGAGAGAGAGAGAGAGAGAGAGAGAGAGAGACAGAGAGAGAGAGAGAGAGAGAGAGACAGAGAGAGAGAGAGACAGAGAGAGAGAGAGAGAGAGAGAGAGAGAGAGAGAGAGAGAGAGAGAGAGAGAAAGAGAGAGAGAGAGATGGAGAGAGAGAGACAGAGACAGAGAGAGATAGAGAGAGAAGGAAAAGAATAAAACGAAAAACAATGAAAATGGAGAGCAAAGAAAACGGATTAAGAGTAGAGAATAAACAAAGAAAACTAACAATACTATAAAAGAATGAAAATAAAAGAAAGTACGAGAGGGTTTCTCTCAATATCAAAGAGAATTCGAAGGGGCAAGAGAACCCTTAATTGCCATAGTGACATTACAATTCTCTTTTCCGTCATCTACCTCCTTTTTCGCCGTATTTGCGGAGTAAATAATCTTTTAATGATGGATACGTTCTCTGAAGAGATTATGTGTACTATCGCATTATTGTATGCTAATTATACTCGCATTTATTTGGCTGATCTGTCGTATTTTGATTCTTTCAGTAATAATCCTGCTATATCTTGCTCTACTTATGATTTGCTTTTTGATTTAGCTTTGTTCTTTGCCAGTGAACCGTAAGAATACCCACCTCATGTAGAAATGTTTTTTTATGAACAGTGATATCATAAAGCACAAAAAAAAGTCTAATCTAGCAAACTATCAAATGTCTCCCTTTTCTTCTATTTTCATACCATCTTCCTACACAAAATCAGTCTGTCGTACGAGTTGGCCACATAATCATAATCCTCAAAGCGCATTTTTTTTCGTCTTCTTCTTCTTTCTTTTTTCTTTCTTTTTTTTTCTTTTCTCTCTAAGCGCAGTTACATTTCATTTCTCCTCCTCCGCCGTTCTTTCTGAAAGAGCTTCTTCCTGCGCGATCCATCTCCCAGCCGAGTCCTTCCCTTTCCATTTCTTAGCCCCGACGCGCACTCTTAATCCCCTCCGTCCCCTCTTGACACCCTAACCATCCTCCTCTCCCTATCAGCCCATCCGTCTTTCCCCTCTCTCCCGCCACGTGCCCTTCCCCTTCTTTCTTTCTCTCTCTCTCTCTCTCTATCTCTCTCTCCCTCTATCTATCTATCTATCTTTGATTCGGGTTCCTTCTCTTTGTCTCTTACTTTTCATCTCTGGTTCTGTCTTTGTCTCGCTCTGTCTGGATTTGTCTTTGTC
>NW_028234418.1:11521748-11526748 GCF_977035675.1 Penaeus japonicus
GCTATATTTTTTTCTTTCTTTCTTTTTTGTGTACTTATACAGTTGAGGGACTACTTGAATAGTTTTTAAGTATGATTTTTTAATCGGTGTTCCCTATGGATTTTGTTATCAAAATACGGCCTTTTTTCTTCTTTTTTTTTTACTGTGTACTTATGTACTTTTTTTTACTGTGTATTTATGTGTAGAATTGTATATTATCAAATGATCTTGGCACTGGAAAGACTTGTGTGAACTTTTATGGACTAGTCTGCTATTATATAGACAATGAAATACAATTCCTTTTCCCTTTTTTTATACAAGCCTTTATGTATAACCAGTGGGATATAAAAATCCTCAATGTTGCTATTCTTATGCTTTTGTTATAGTAGTAATGACATAAGTAATCACCTATTACTGCAAATGCATCATCAATTGAACTGGACTATATTATGATTTTCTCGTTGGCTAAACACATCTGCATATAACCAATAGCTAATGTTAAATGACAATTGCTGATTAGCGTGAATATTCCTGTGACATCTGTTTATGCTTTTATCTTTTTCGATGAAGCTTTCAATGAATCCTGTTTACAAATGTACAACTTCACATTTTTTATGGTTAGTTTTTAAGTGATTATTTTTCTGGAAACAATTGCGGTTCTGGCAAAACGTTAAAGAAGCATTTTTTTAACGATTTCTATATGATCTTTCGTTAAATGTTCTTCTCTGCAAACCTACATAAGGGTACATTCTCAGATATAAACATACACAAATAAACAAAAACAACAACGCTAATAATAATGATAATAAAAACATATCCACAAGTTAAACCAACCACCTCCTTCGAAATCACCACAATATTTCCATCAACCACCAAAACAAAAGAATTATCCATAAAATAGTTCACAGTAGACACCGCATAAGACTGAAGACACGTTAACTCTTTTCCACCAGCTGCCACGGGGTTGTTCCCTTCCAGCTCTCGCTATTAAGGAGTCGAGGTTTGGCTGCTGCAATATGGTGTGTTGTGGGTCAGGAGAGTAAATAGCGCCGGTTTGAACTCCAGGGCAACTTCCTAACTTGTTGACTTTGCACTTGCGATATAATGTATGGATACACACACACACACAAATATATATGTGTGTGTGCGTGTGTGTGTGTGAGTGGGCGTGTGTGTGTGTGTGTGTGTGTGTGTGTGTGTGTGTGTGTGTGTGTGTGTGTGTGTGTGTGTGTGTGTGTGTGTGTGTGTGTGTGTGTTGTGTGTGTGTGTGTGTGTGTGTGTGTGTGTGTGTGTGTGTGTGTGTTTGTGTGTGTGTGTGTGTGTGTGTGTGTGTGTGTGTGTGTGTGTGTGTGTGTGTGTGTGTGTGTGTGTGTGTGTGTGTGTGTGTGTGTGTGTGTGTGTGTGTGTGTGTGTGTGTGTGTGTGTGTGTGTGTGTGTGTGTGTGTGTGTGTGTGTGTGTGTGCGTCCGCGTGCGTGTGCGCGTGCGTGTGTGAGTGTGAGTGCGTGTGTGAGTGTGTGTTTTTAAATGAATAAGTGCGTGTAAATATATATAAGTATGTGTAAGTGTGTGCGCGTCTTTACATGTATAGGTATGTGTGTGTGTGTGTGTGCATGAGTATATCATTTGGACTATCCCCTTTTAAAGAGTGTATGGAATTCATAATTCTTCAGCTCATATCAGAGGAAATTCTCCGATAACAATGATACAATTTCGTAAGGTGTTACAATGATAGTGATATTAGTATTAAGAATAATGCTAATGAGAGAAATAATGACCGTAATAATAATATAACATTAAAATAATAATGATAATAACATTAACAATAATAAGAATAATGACAAAAACGTTATCCTCATGCTTACTATATTCATTACTACTAGCATTATTGACTTCATTATAATTATCATTATCATCATCAATGATGATAAAAGAAACATTAAACATTTGAATAACAATAATAATAACAACAATAATGATATTAATATAAAAGTAATAATAATTATTCAACAAAATGTTTAATGACAATAATAACAAACACCATTGTAACTATAATAATATCCATAGTAATATTAATAGTAATAATAATAAGGATAATAATAATGACAGCAGCAACAACGTCAACTACAACAGTAACAATAACAAGAATGATAATAATGATAATGATAATAATGATAATGATACTAACCATAATAACAATAATGATAACGATAACAATAAGGATGATCATAATGATAATACTAATCATAATTATGATAATAATAATAATGATGATAATAATAATAATAATAATAGTGATAGTAATAACAATAAAAAATTATAAGAAGAAGAGCAACAATAATAACAATAATAATAATATCAATAATAATTATTATTTTAATAATAAAAACAATTATAATTATGATAACAATAATAATAAAATTATAATAATATTCAAAAATAACAATAACAACAATAAAAATCATAACAATAACTACAATGTTAATAACAATAATGATGATGATAATGATAATGATAACAATGATATTGATGATAATATTGTTGATAATAATATAAACAATAACAATAAAAATGATAATAATAATAATAATTATTATTATCATAATAACAATTATTATAATGGTAATGGTAGTGATAATAATGATGATACTAATGATGATGATAATAATACTAATAATAACAATAATAATGATAGTAATGATAATAATGATAATGATTATGATAATTGTAATGATGATAATGATGATAATGACAATAATATTAGTAGTAGTAATAATAAGGATATAATGAAAATAATAATAATGATAATGATAATGATGCTAATATTGATAATAATAACAATGTTTTAATGATATAATTAATAATGACAATAGTAACAACGATAATAACAACTCTAGAAATGTCAGTAATTCCTCTTACTATTACTACGAAAACCACCAACAAGATCATTACAATGAGAGTAATAGTGACAAGAATGATAACAATCACTACACTTTTACCCTACCTTCAGGATCAGGAACGAGCGTCTTCTCACGGTAGTATAGTGCCACCATCATCCGGCACCGGAACCAAAAGAACAGGATCACCACAAGCATGATGCCAGCCATTGTCATAACAACCACGGCCGCTCGATACTGCCCGGCTAGCATCATCACACCAGGGACTGAATGGTGATAGGCGGGTTGGAATTGTCTCGTTAATTGTGGGAGATTAAAATGTTTAAAGGATGGTAAATGTAGGATGGTTGGTTATTCTTAACTGCAGGTTAGAGATGGGAGGGGAGGGGTGGGGGTGGGGGGTTATTTGTGATGTAGATGCATTGATATAAAATGTAGGATTTAGTTAGACATAAGATAGATGAATGTTCAAATTCTGAGGTAATCTTATATCAGTTTTATATCGCTAGTATACTCATTAATAAACTGGCGATATGAAGCTTTTATATGTTATCAAGTTAGATAACACTTGCAATCTAACTTGATATAAAACAAGGACTGAAATAGCAAGCAATACGATTCATGTAAAATGACTAGATTAATATTTGTTCGACGATTCAAAGACAGGTCAAGAGAAAAGGAAAAAAAGTATAAGAAGCACACCTCCTTTTGTAAGTGTTGAGTTGAGAGTGAGAGTTCCATACTGATTACTGACGACACATTCGTAGAACCCATAATGAACTGACTCCACTCTACTGATGTTCAGTTGTTGTGTCACCATGCCGCTCCTTGGGGGGTAAAATAGTTAATTTTCATGAGCAAAAGTTATTCTTTTCAAGTAAGAAAAATGGTTATTAATTTTCCTGATAATGCTATTTGCTTCTTTCTCTTATACTTTTCATATGACTAAAGTAATATTCCTGACATCGAGAGGAATTTATATACCATCTATATGAACATATTCAAACAGTGAATGAGCAGATTCCAATGAGGAAGAATTTGATAAAAAATAAAAAAAAATAAAAAAATAAAAGTTCTCACTTCTGCGTCAGTTTCGAAGTTTCCGTGGAAGGCAAAAGATCAGCTGGCGTTCTCGACCCGCGTTCATCAACCTTGTACCACGTGATGCTGTGATCCTGATACCTCCCGCAGCCTCTGAGACCCACGAAAGCCTCACAGGAGAAATGCGCCTCTTGTCTCGGGAGGGCCAGCTGAGGAGGCGAAATGTACGAGTCTATGGGCGCTTCTCTCCGGGTTTCACTCTCTAATTGAAGGTGGAAAAGATAAAAGATAAAATCTTCACATTAGATAACTATATATATATATTTTTTTTTTTTTTTTGCCTATTAATTATAATGACCAAGACGGCAGATACTTCACTTCAATCTATGATCATAATCTTCAACAAACGATAAGTTAGTTACCAGGCAAAAAATCGTGCATGCAATTTCTACACTCCGATATAATTTCTTCGGTGTGCAGTATCATTACACATTTGCATGAAAGGGATCTGACATTTGCATGCAATTACAAGAATACTTATACATATTCGACAGCAACAGTCTCACATTGATAACAATGAACATGTATATGACTGTGTCTCTGTGTAATTAATTTTTTCCCCTAATATCCGATTCTAATTACAAGGTAGGATAGCAGATATGAGCGGAACGGAATGCTCATTTGCAATTGAAATTAACGATAAATGCTCTGACAAAATCATGTTCCGCCGAGCTATTGAGGGATCATAACAATGTGCGGGCCGCTAGAGGGAGTGCCGGCAATGTCATCATATTTCATGTAGCGCAAATAAGATTAATTTGGTAATATTAGAGCATGCATGTACGGACATACACGCGCACGCTAACACATACAGACACACTCACCCACGCGCACACATATATACTCACACACTTACATATAGATAAATAGATAGATAGATATACAGTACATATACCCGTATACAGATATCTGTGCGCGCGCGCGCTATATATATAGATACATATATATGTACATACACACACGCACGCACACACACACACACACACACACACACACACACACACACACACACACACACACACACA
>NW_028234418.1:11546748-11549248 GCF_977035675.1 Penaeus japonicus
TGATCTTCTCTACATGCTACTCTCACATTTAGTGGGAAAAGACTTTCTCCTAGATTAATTGACCTTAAACATCCTTCTGTGACCTGAATTCAGCCCATTGTTCCTGCGTTTCATCCTTTCTTCATATAATTTAATTGTCTTGTCTAACAGATTACTTACTTCTAATTGATTAATTGGATTGCGTGAGGGCCTTTCGCCTGAAGAGGAACTTTAATGAAAAAGTTCGAAACGTCGCAAGATTATTTCCTTCTCTTATTAGTAGGCGTGTTATCAATATACATAAATATATATATATATATATATAAATATATATTATATAATTATATTATATATATGTATATCCTATATATACATATATATATATATATTATATATATATCGTCAACATATATAAAATATATATATACACTATATATATAATATTATAACAATGATATAAATATATATATATTATACATACATATATGTATATATATACATATATATATACATATATATTAAAATATAATATTATATATATGATTACATATATACATCTATATAATATAAACTATACATATATATAATATGACATATATACAAATATTATATATATCATATATACATACATACATAGATATATCTCTATATTAATATATATAATATATATATATATAAATATATAAATATATATTATGCCATATATTTAAAATAAAAAATTATTTACAATATAAATATGATATATATACCACACACCACTCCAACACACACACTTAAATAGTAATTGCGTAAATTATAATTACATATTTTTATGCTATCAATGTAATATATATATATACTCTATATAATAATATACATATATATATATAAATATATGTATATATATACATAATACATATCTAATCCATATATGTAGATAGCGACTAGATTCACACACACACACATATATATATACACATCCATAATATAATTATATATATATATATATATACTATTATCATATATAATAGTATAATAATAACACTACCAGACTATAATATATTAATATCTATATATATACATTATATAAATATATATATATATGTATTATATTATATATATATATTATAAATATATATAATATATATATATATATGTATATATGGTATGACATAACCACATATTCACATATACGCAATAAACCATATATAAAATATAAAGTACACACACACATAACACACATACAGCGCATTATATATAAATATAAATATATAGAACGTACATACTAAATAGTCATAGTATTATATTATTTATTATATATATATAAAGTATCATCAAAAGTCATATAATATAATATATGCTAAAATATATAATATAATATATACATAAAAATAAACAAATACATATATATAAAATATATGTATATATACATAATATATATATAGTAACATTAATACATATATATATATAACATACATACATATATATATGATATCATATAAAAATATATATATATATAATATATCATCAATATATATACATTATATGTGGGTGTTTTTGAGTTGAGTGGTGTGAATGTGGTTGTGTGTTGTGTGTGTATATATATATTCATACACAGTGGGTGTTTTGTTGACTGTGTGTGTGTATGTGTTGTGTGTGTGCTGTGTGTGTATGTATATAAAAATATATATCAATCTCACAATATAAATATATATAAATATATATATATAATAATATAAATATATACTATATATATATATACAATACCGGTATATACATACAGCTATATGTATATAAATATATATATATTAATATAAATATATAATATAACAAATATATATATATGCAATAATATGATGACTTTGTATGATATAAGTAATATGTATATGTATAATGTAAATGTATATGTATATACTATATACACTTATATATGTTATATGGTATAAACACACACACACACACACCACGCACATACATATACGCTGACACACATACATAATATAATCATATATATATTATATGAATATATATATTAATTTAAATATAAAGAAATAAATATACTGACATATATATACATAATATATATGTATATATACTATAAATCAATATATACATAATATACATATATATATATATATATATATATATATATATATATATATATAGTATAAGTAAATATATATATATATATATATATATATATATATATATATATACATATATTTTATGATGAGTGTGGATTTATGTGTGTAGATAGATACTTATAGATATGTATATGCAAATGAGTAAGTTGTTACATGAAAAATGAATATACATATATATATATATATTACTATATATATATAAAATTCATATAGTTATATATATAAATATATACATGTATGTATGTACATGTAATCTACCTATATATACATATATATATGCTATATATATATATATATATAAATATATATATATATATATATATACATAGCGTATATATATATATATATATATATTGCGAGTTTATTGATTATAATATAAATATATATAAATATATATG
>NW_028234418.1:11579248-11584248 GCF_977035675.1 Penaeus japonicus
TTATGAAGATGATGAATAATTATAAAGATGGGTATGATAATAACAATATCAATAATGTTGGTAATGATAGTAGTTGCAGTAGTAATACTACTGCTGACGACTATAATGACAATAACACATAAATAACATGACAATATTCTATAGATACCTAAACGATTAGGTAACAATTGATTAAAATCTGTAGCACATTAAGTCTCTGAAATTAGCAAAATAAAAACGGAAAATCGTATAATGATGATGATCTTGATTATGTTCATTATCACGATAGTGACAATGATAATGAAGATGTTAATGATGATGGTTTTGATACTGATAATGATGATATAATAATAATGCCAATAAAAGTGATTATGATAATAATAACAATTATCATTATGGAATGATGATGATGATGATGCTAATAGAAATTATAAAAAGGTGTATATATTTGAATATCATAATTATCAATAACATCATTATTACTATTGCTATTATCATCATCATTATTATCACCATAACTATAACTACTGTTCTTGCTGTTTTCATAATCACTATAATCATCATCATCAACACAATCATCAGCATCATTAGCATTACCATTAACACACACGCTGCTCTTGCAATAAAGTTCATTCTTCCATGATCTCCGCTCCAGATACCTACAAATACGACGTGTTTGTGATCCACGGCGACACGGCTACCAGCTGGGTGTGGGGCGTTTTAGTTCCGATGCTTGAGACTACCCTCGGCTACTCGTGTTTCTTGCCTGACCGGGACTTGCACGGAGGGGAAAGTGAGTGGCTTTTGTTGTTGTTGTTGTTTGAATGTTTGAAAGTTTTTCTTTTCTTTTCTTTTTTTATTTCTGTTGTGGGTTTGTTTGGTTGTGTGTGTGTTTGTGTGTGTGTGTATGTTTGTATGAGTGTGTGGATATTTGTGTTTGTGTTTGTTTGTATGTGTGTGTGTGTGTGTCTGTGTGTCTGTGTGTCTGTGAATTAGTGTGATATTCAGGGGAAGGACTTTTTCATTCGGGGGGAAGATTGTGTTCGAGTAATTCTTCAGAATTAGAAAAAAACGACAAAAATGTCATGTAGGAGAGGGAAAGTAGAGTGTGTTTTCTCTTCTGCCAATGTTTTTTTTTTCATGTGAATGTGTATGGTATTTAGCTAGCCGGTATGATGTTATCTTGTCACCCATAAAGGCAAGTGTAAGAAAATCTCCCAAAACATCCTCATCGTCATTATCCCCACTCCCATCTCCACCCCTATCCCCATCCCCGATCACATTCCCATTTCCGTTCCCATCCCCACTCCCATCCCCATCCCCAATCCCAGTCTCATTCCCATTCCTATCCCAATCCCCATTCCAACTCACATTCCTATCCCAATCACCACCTCAACTCACATTCCCATCCCCATCCCTAATCCCAGTCTCATTCCCATTCCTATCCCAATCCCCATCCCAACTCACATTCCCATCCTCACTCCCATTCCCACTCCCCCCCCTACCCCTACCCCTACCCCTACCCCCACTCCCACTCCCACCCCCATCCGCACCTCTACCCCCACCCCATCCCCATCACACAATGAACAAAGTACAATAAAAAATACAAAAAAACATCATGAAATACAGGGAAGCGAAGAAGTTACACAAGAGGGAAAATATTAACATCCCGCTTTGCCTCTGCAGTGATTGCAGACACCATCTCAGCCGCCATGGCCACCTGTCGTCGCGTGCTCGTGGTGACGACGCCCTGCCTGCCGGAGAGTCGTTGGGGGGCATGGTCGCTCCACTCCGGCATCCACTCCGCCCTTACGTCATCGACTCGCATCTTCGCCCTCAAGCTACAGGTAACGTCGAAGAAAGAAAGAAAAAAGAAGGTTGATTCTCTCCCGTTTTCTTTCGCCTTCCCTCCCGTTTTCTTTCGCTTTCAATGAGTAAAACGTTTGTATTGGGATTCTGGAGATTGTGTGTTTGTGTGTTTTTGTTTTTTTTTCTTATAAGTTATTCGGTGTGGTAAATTGATTATTGTTAGGAGAAGTGAAAAGAGTTTTAAACTCGCTTTTCAAAAATGTCTCGATTCTTCTATGCAAAATATTGGAAACAACATATTTCAAAGAGGTACTTTTTTTTATTTTTCCCCGTCTTACAGCGATATATTTCCTAGGAAGATAGCGAGAGAGAAAGGAAAAAAAATATTTTCCCACAAAGACGCGTATTTTTAAACAATACATCTGCTACTCTGATAATAAAAACACCATAATGATAACCAATGAAACAAAACAAAAACAAAAATTAAACAAAATCGCACAATTGTGTTTCCAGACCATTCTTTTCATTCTAGAAATAGGAGCATCTTGGATTTTCTGGAATATCAGGTCATTGCTTCCTCTAACGCCAAAACCATTTTTTTCTTTTACTTGTTTAAATTTACTTTGTCCATGATAAGAATAAGCATAGGAAAAAATAATAATAGTTTAAATGATGACACTAAGAACATTTTAGATGACAATGCTAATAACATTTATATTGATGATAGTGATGAAAATTATAATGCTGATGAATAGCAATCATGTTAGTGATTGTTATGATATCAAAACAACAAAGATAACAAAAATAGCAATAATAAATCGGTGATGATAATGACGATGGTGATGACATTGCTAAATTTCAATATTGTAGTGGTTTAGAGAATAATAATTGAATAAAACCGTAAACTGATCCATTCGTGACAGTTGTTAAAAAAAAAAAAAAAAATATCCAAACTTTCAGGAAATGAAGTTCGAATCCACAAATGCCAAAGACATCCTAAGAATCCTGAAGGTTGTGAAGACGCTGGCCGTCCCCTCCTCCTGTCTCCTGAGCGCCGACGCCGATGAGCCCACCGGAATCACCGCGACGACCAAAGATGAGAACAAGAACGACCCTCCTCCTCCACTCCAGCTGACCATCCCGGAGATCAGGGTGGAGGGCGACTGGTCAGGCTCCCCGAAGAAGCAGAGGCTCTCGAACATGATCCTCGGAAGCAACAACTCTTCCAGGGAGAATCTGGACGAGGAGAAGGGCGACAGGGAGGTCACCAGCGGAGGAGGAGGTCCTGTCATCTACGCTCAGGACGACGGCTTGGAGGACCCGGGGTCGCCCTGCTCCATCACGCCCTTCATCCTCCCGTCGTGCAGTCGACAGCAAACTTCGAAGGTAATTTGGTGTCTGGTACGAAGCCCTGTCTCTCTCTCTCTCTCTCTCTCTCTCTCTCTCTCTCTCTCTCTCTCTCTCTCTCTCTCTCTCTCTCTCTCTCTCTCTCTCTCTCTCTCTCTCTCTCTCTTTTTTTTTTTTTTTTTAATAAGACTATCGATAGGTCGGTTCTTTTCAGTTTAGCAATTATTATTCATATGTGTGTGTGTATGTGTGTACGCTCGCACCGTGTTTGCAGTAGAAAAAAAAAATATTCTCTGAAGTCAGAAAACGTCAACCACAGAAACAAGAAATCAACAGGCATTTTTCTCTATTCATATATGTTACTTCCCACAGGGCTGTGCGTCCTTGACCAAGTACATGCGGGTGGCCTTCGTCAAAGACTCCGAGGAGCAATTCTGGCTGAAATTGCGCTACTACCTGACACCGCCCAGACACGCGTCGCAGTGCACCGCTACCTACAGGCCTTGAGAGTTTATCACCGGAAGTGAAGGGACTCTCACAGTACATATGTTGTGCGTTTATAGGACTAGTGCTGAAAACTAGTGACTGACGGATAAACAGAGTCGTAAAAATGTAAAGGTGTAGCTCCATTATCAGTATTTGTGTGGGAAGTACTGTACAAAACGGTGTCTCTCTTTGAGCGTGTCTCCTCTTAGGGCTGAAATTGTGAAGACTTGACCAAATAGTCGAAAGTCAGTTCACGGTTGTTATAATTTGACGACAAATGTTTCTATTTGAAATTTCCCTGTCGGTCATGTATCAGTTTTGACACATTGCCGAGGTGATCAAAATTACAAAATGGAGAAGAAAATACCAGAATGATAGTGCTTAAGAGTCATCATAGTTACTGCATAACGGAAAATTTTGGTTGGTGTATGACTTGAACGTGTCACGAACCAAGCTTTACAAAATAAGTAAAATGTTAGGTTAGGTTACAAAGTTAAACATAAGTTATACCTCATCTATATATCTGTGAATCCTTGCAATAAGACAGCTTCGGTATCCCCAGGTATAATCACATACATTATCATCATTCATTTGCATTTCATAAAACACAATACCATTCTCACTCATCTTTTATAACCACAAACTTTTTTATCCTCATTCTTATATATGTATAGGTGCTTCGCTATCTCTAAGAGACGAGTTACGTGTGCGCAGGCAGTACGGGTTGTTGTGTTTTCTGTTGTTGTTTTTTTACAGAAATACTAGCAATGTAGCAAGGGACAGGTTGAGAAATAGGGGAGTTTATAGACAGACGTCTTACGAAATGCTGAGGCTGGAGAAGGTCTGTTACTCGGATGCGGAAAGGAGATTACAAGATTACTTAGAAGACAATAGGCGTTACCCTGAGACTGATACTCGCAAGTGTATGATGAGTGGTAAATATTTTAGGAATGAAAATTGTTATTTCTACAGAGAAAAGGTGGTAGGCATAATTTTAGGTTCTGTAGAAGTCATTTCCTATTTTGCCACATAAATCGTTTCACGAGGACACTAATATATTTAAGTTCTGGTACATGGTGTGTGTGTAGATGTCATATAGAACTTCATAATTATATTAAGAATACAGTACAAGAACACAAGAAATATCAGCACATGTTGCAACAGGCAAGTTCGTAGTCACTTGTATTTACATAGATATTAGTTTAGTAACATAATGCATATACTAAGTAAGACTATATCTCAACTGCCATGTATCCAGTTTATCAAACTGGAAAACAGCACTGTGTATGCCATTTTAGAATCTTATGACATACAGAGTTTTAGTATAATAAGGCTACATTGACTATATCACCTGTTTTTTGTATTTTGGGCTGATAATC
>NW_028234418.1:11591748-11594248 GCF_977035675.1 Penaeus japonicus
TTCCCGTCTTCTCTCAGAAATTCGAAAGGAATTCCATGGGGGTAAAGGCGTTTCATAAAGGTTCTGATGATGTATTTGACCTCATCCTCGAAGAATTCTGGACTGCAAATCCTTATTGTCCCGAGAAAGACACTGATAACGACTCTCGATTCAGTTTTATTGTTGTGTGCGGAGTAGGAATGGAACATCTTTATTGGTTGGCTTTGTGGATACTAAAAGAAAAAAAAGAAGAAGAAAAAAAAGGCAGGCCATTGCCGTCACTTTGATGGCTCATGGCGTCCCTGGAAAGTTTACTTCTGACCTTCTTCCTCGCTATCATGCCTAGGAGTAGACCCTGCGTAGGCGATCGTGCTTGCGCCAAACACTGTTGCGAATGAATGCCCTCCACAACAAAACGCGGCTGACGTGGATGAAGAGGTGTATCAGAAACCACAATGATCTTATGAGCCATCGGAGTGATGACGGTCTATGTTTTCCAGTAATATCGATCGAGATATTAATTATAATGATGGTGTTGCTAATGATAATAACAATAATAAATAATGATGATAATGATAACACTAACAATGGTAATATTGATAATGATAACATTAATGATAATGATAAGGATTATAATATCAACATAATAATGATGATAATGACAATAATGAAAATCATAATAATGATAACAATAACATCAGCAGCAACAATGAATAACATTAATAATAACAATGAAAATAATGATTATGATATCACTATTTATGATAATGATAACAGTAATAATACTAACAAAAATATCAATTATGATGATAATAATGGTAATAATAATAATGACAATTATGATAATAAACAAATAATTACGATAGTAACAGTAATAATAATAATGATAATAAAGATGAAAATCATTACTATAACAATAACAATGACTATTGTGATAATAATAATGATAATGACAATGATAGCAATAATAATAATAATGAGGATAAAAGTAATAACAAATTTCATAATGATAATGATAACAAAAACGATATTAGGAATGATATTACAGACATGATAATGATGACAATCGAGATGATTTTAATAATCACTGATGTCATAATGATGATGATAGTGATGATGATAATTACAATAATGATAATACTAATGGTGAAAATACTAATGATAACAACATTAATAATGACAAAAATACTAAAATGATAATAGTAATGACAAAAATTATAATGATGATAATGATAATGATTGATTAAAAAAAGTAATAATAACGACGCTAGTAATAATGATGATAATAGTGATAATAATGATAATAATAATAACAATAATAACAATAGTGATGATAATAATAATTATGATAATGATAATGATAATGATAAAGATGATAATAATAATAGTAATGATAATAATGATAACGATAAGGATGAAAATGATAATGATAAACATGATAATAATAACAATCATAACGATAATGATAATGATAATGATGAAAATTATAATAGTGATGATAATAAAAATGATAGTAATGATAATAATAATAATAATGATAATAATAATAACAATAATAATAATGATAATAATGATAAAAATAATAATTTTGATAATAATAATAATAAAGATAATGATAATGATAATAATGGTAATAATAATAATATTGACAATGACAATAATGATATAATAATAAAAAACAATAATTATAATAATAATAGTGATAATAATAATAATAACAATAATGATAATGATAATAATGATAATAATGATTATGATAATAATAATGATAATAATAATAATAATAAAAATAATAATGATAAAAATATTGTTATTGTTATCATCATTATGATAATAATGATAACAATGATAATAATGATAATAATCATGGTAATGATAATAAAAATCATAATAATAATGATGATAATAATAATAATTATTATTATTATTGTTATAATAATAATAATAATAATAACAACAATAATAATAATAATGATAATGATAATAATAATAATAATAATAATAATAATAATAATAATAATAATGATAATAATGATAATGATAATAATAATAATAATGATAATGATAATGATAATAATAATAATAATAATGATAATAATAATAATAATAATAATAATAATAATAATAATAATAATAATAATAATAATAATAATGATAATAAAAATAATAATAATGATAATAATAATAATATTAATAATAATAATAATAATAATAATAATAATAATAATAATAATGACAATGATAATAATAATTATGATAGTAATAATAATAATAATGATAATGATAATGATGATATTAATAATAATGACAATAATCCTAATGATAATATTGATAATAATAATGATAATGACAATGTTAATAATGATAACGCTAATAATAAGGATGATAATAATAATAATAGCAATAATAATGATAATAGCAATGATAAGAATAATGATAATATCATTGATAATAATGATAATAATGAGGATAATTATAATGATGTTAGTAATGATAATGATAATAGTAATGGTAACAATAT
>NW_028234418.1:11614248-11619248 GCF_977035675.1 Penaeus japonicus
AGGCATATTATCTCTAAACATTC
Source organism: Penaeus japonicus (assembly GCF_977035675.1). Lineage (NCBI taxonomy): Eukaryota > Metazoa > Arthropoda > Malacostraca > Decapoda > Penaeidae > Penaeus > Penaeus japonicus. The sequence goes on from NW_028234418.1 coordinate 11,614,272, forward strand.
AAAGGTAATTTACATTCTAATGACCTGCTATTATAGGGTTGATAAGCATGGGGAATCGCTAAGCTAATTGTATCTGTGAGTTTGTTGAAAAAGACATTGGTACGACTACCTATGTAGCGGTTAATGCTTCGAACATTTTGCCGTCCTGACACGTACATACCCACATTTATCGTTCTCCGATGCCGATGACGAAAAACAATCTGTGTGTTTCAAGAATAAGTATCGCTGCATTAATTTTGTTTGCGTGACTTCTTATCGCGTCTGCATAGCGAATTACGATCTAATTCGCTGTCTTGTTGTTCCTATTTCGCCATTTCTTATTCGCTTTGCTTCTTCTTCTTCTTCGTTATCCCCAGCAAGAAAGTACGAGCCCGAAAAGGGAAATACCCCCATTCTACTTTCTCTCTATGTACTAGTAATTTCCAAATAATCTTCTTAATGCGTTTCCCACAACGGAACGAAATCTTTATATTTCGCCAACGTCGAGGATGATAATCTAACCTGCTCCAGCTGATACAATATTCACATTAGATTCTCAAAAGTCACAGAGGAAACGCGAGACAAAACATTTCTCCTGATCGTCAAAGGGATAAAAGTCGGTAAGTAAATAAACAAGAGCAATACGTGGAAGGTTAGCTAGCGGCTCCAATACACTTAGCGAAGAAGGAAACGTAATTTACTAACGGTAATGAGGTGCCTGAGGCAGTATACCCCCTTCGACCCCACACCCCCATCGAGGCAGTATGGCTTTTCTCCCGTTGTTGGGGATGGCGTCCGGAATGCGAAAGAGCGAGAGACGTGGAAGAGTTGAGGGAGAAAGGGAGGAGAAATGAGAAGAGTTGAGAAAGAAAAAGAGTAGAATTGAGATGAATTGAGCCACATAACCCGTTCATGATAACGCTTGGGAGGAAACAATGGGGATTATTCACCTCGACAGTAAGGGAGTGATGTTGATTTAAGAAAATCAAAGTCTTGGCGCTTTCTTCTCGAAAAGGCTAAGAGAAAGAGAAAGAGAGAAAAAAACAACAAAAAAATGGCAAAGCGAGAGGGAAATCGTAAGAAAGATATAAATAACAATGCGCAGCTTCACTAGTTATTCATTCTCATTCATACAAAATACTGTGAGGATAAAAAAAAACTGATAATTCAAGAGGCATCCGAAAGGAACAAGAACAGAACACATGGGCCACAAGTGCAGAACAGATACCTGTAGTGCAATATAGCCCTCGCGTTCAAAAATAACGTCCTATTATAACACAGAAGAACAAATGTCAGTCGGAATTAACCAAAGAGCCGAAGAGAAAGTAACGGCACAACCTCAACACAAGAGAACGATGGAATACAACGACCATTTCAAAACTTGATAATGGTCTTCTTTGAATCGTCTTCAATCAAATGTTATATGATTCATTTCCTTGTTATTTTACTTATTCATATACGAATTGGATTTTGTTTTGTTTTGTTTTTTGTTTTTGTAAAGGAAAAAGAAAGTCCGACGCGGAGGAAGAACCATCAAATGCGACGTTTTGACTGTACGTAAATACATTACCGTTATGGCATTTAAGTGTGTACAAGGGAGAGCAGTGACATGCCTCACCTGGCCTGGGTGCACAGGTCGATGCCTCCTTTACAGTAGCGTTCGTCTGGGGTCAGGCTGGGGTCGCAGGGGTCAGGGGTCGTGCCACGTACATTATGATACTAACCCAATTCACAGCCAATTAAAGGGAAACTACCAGTGTAAGCTAGCGACCCCGTGCTAACCTCGCCGTCACAATCTTTTATTATTAATGCCTCTTCTTGTGATTTGAAAATTATTTGAGTTCGGCGCGGCGAAAGGAGTGAAAACGTCTTGTTAGGACTGACTGGCAAATATTGCACTTGGCTTTTGATAAAAAGCAACATTTGTTTATTTATATATATGCAGTTGGAGAGCCTCTTGTACTATCTACAATATTCCTAATATTTTCATTAATAGAGTTCATCTGCTCTTTGTGCTCAAATACTAAATACTAAAATAAATTCTTTGCCATTAGCTATTCTTTCATTTCGCCTATTCCCCAAATCCCGATTGCTTTCATTTCTCAGACTTGTCAACTTTCTATCCGAATGAATTGATCGGCGTCGGGCCGGAGGTTACGGCCGGCGAGAGCGCAATCCGTGCCAAATGAACTCCGCGACGGCCCTCCGCCTCTCCCCGCTGGATCTCGCACGCACGGCAGAATCCCCGAGCGCCGCACATGGAAGGCCTAGGAATAGCTCCTCAGGCGGCCCGGAAGTCTCTCAAGCGGCGCTCCAAGAGGAAGACTCATCATGAGGCGCATCGCTGTAAATCATATGTTTGGAAAGGGACGCGACCCCGCCTTTCGCACGGCTGATGACGGGTTGTCGTACAAGAACCTGCTCTCGCCGCGCGCCCGCACATCCTGATGCGATACTCTTTCGGTTTTCTATTTCGCTCTCTCAGATCGCCCTTTCATGAGCACGCTCGCTGCGTCACGTCGGGCTTTTCATCTATTTTCGTTCCGATGCCATCCTTTCCCGCCGCCACTTTGACGCGAAGCACATTCTAAAGCACTTCATGGTGCCGTATATTCTACAGCGTCCACACACATACAAATATGCCCGTATGCTATTTATCAATATCTAAAGGAAGCATCCAAGGTGCTAGATTCAGCAAGCAAACCCGATAATTGTGTAATAATCTTTAATGAACTGATCTAATCTATTTCATCACCGACGTCGCGGATCCTCAGAGGCCGCTTTGATATCCCCTTAATGTCCCAAACATGTATTCAAACAGCCGAGTACAGATACGGTCAGGTTACAGCGGCGGGCGCACACGCACGAATCGACAGTCGGGTACACACGAGCGGACCGGCGGAGGAAAGAAGACGGTGCTCATTACCAATTAACAAACTGTTGCCGGCCAATTATCACTTCCGTTGAAAGGTGCTCACAAGGCCCTCTCGCTCACGCCGGCGGCCCCCCGACACGACGCTGCCACGGCGAGGAAAGCGGCGGCGGAGGTCGACCTGGCGAGCACGAACGAGCTCTTGTTCGAGGCATTTCGGGCAACTCGCTTCTCCCTCATTCGCTCTGTCTCTCTTCCTCCCCCACTCAGCCATCTCCGCCCCCTCTTCCCCCTTCTTAGTAATCCAATTTAAGTTTGCGCTCCGTGAAATCTCGAAAAGGATCGATTGACTTCGAAGTCAATGCCACAAAGGAAAACCAGCGGCGCATCGCGACACCCTCCGACTATGGCCAAATTAGGGACAAGCGGAGTGTGTGTGTGTGTGTGTGTGTGTGTGTGTGTGTGTGTGTGTGTGTGTGTGTGTGTGTGTGTGTGTGTGTGTGTGTGTGTGTGTGTGTGTGTGTGTGTGTGCGTGTGTGTGTGTGTGTGTGTGTGTGTGTGTACACTCACATACAGCATATAATTAAACTGGGGAAAACAAGCGCAGAGCGGCGCCGTCCTGTGTCCCCGCCGAGGCTCGACGGTAGCAGTGGACCGCCACCTCGATACAGCGAATCCCGCCTCACTATCGAGGAGAGGATGGCATTGGGCCGGAAATGCCTCGTCCTGACACTAAACAGTCCTCGACAAAATCCTGTCGCGTTCTTTGTAAACTTCTCCTCAGTTCTGTTATTTAGAATTTAGATTCGAGTTTCTTAGTGATCGCGTCGCGAAGATAAAACGATCGGTCTACAGGTGTCTGGAAGTCAAACTGCGCTTCAGTAAAACAATCATCTTCTTATTATCTTCTTCGTATTATGGAAAGTCTGCCTTAGACTGATGCCTTTGTGCCGAGCTCGTTAAAGGATATGTTGGGAGTCATTATCATAATAGGAAAATTAGGGCGATGGTAACAATGGTACTATTAATCTTAATGATAACGAATATAATATAAAGCGTTAAATGATTTATGATAACAAGTGCTTTTCATCTTGGCCTATGTAATTATTTGAACTTTTATTTGAATTATTACCACCCGTACTGCTACCAGCGCTATCGCCATCATTAAACCTCCGCTGTCGAAAATAACCATTATTCGTTCGTTAAATCTGTTATCACCTAATTATTTTGACGACTATCGCTTTCCTAATTAACGAGATTACAGGCGCTATCCTCGTCGGCTAAGCGCCCGACTCGCGCTTTCCAGGGCCGAGGGCGCTTCATCACGGGCGTACCCTGGACAAGACATTATTCGTCATATTTTCGTGACAAAGAGAACAAATATATAACAAGCCTCAAACGACCGGATGTTTTTGTAACGCCGCTGCGATAGTCCATCGCGCAAGTGTGACGTAACTCCGCCGCGGCAGTATGGGCGACAAAGACTACTTTCGGCGACGAGCGTTTCGCCGCCAAGAGCCGTCCGCGGCATGGCACGCTTTTGCCGCCGCCGCCGCCGCTTCGCCCCAAACAGAAGGTCAAAGAATGAAAAGAGGGTGATAAGACGAAATGAAATTATAGCACCCGAAATCCGGCACGGCCGCCCGAAGAAGACGGCGGCCGGGAGAAGCGTCTCGCCGTCAGCGTTATAAATAAACGCATTCGGTCCTTCGCTCCGCCGCGCCAACGGCCGGGCGTCCTCGGAGGGAAGATCGCGAGCAAAAGACTTCTTGTGAAGAAACTTCCGTAATGACTAATATTCCGAGAAACGCGTCACAGATAAGTAGACAATCGTAACGGGAAAACAGATGATTTATTACAACATCAAAAATATATAAATATACAGCGCCATTTACTTTCATCCGCGGCAGAGGACCAAAACCTTCTTCCCACCCTCTACCACCTTCACCCTCCCCCTCCCCCCTGGCCCGCTACTTCCCCAGGACCTCAAGTCCATACCTCTGCACTCATCCTAAACAATTCCTGCCACACACACAAACACTTTTCATCGCCGAGTCCACATTTCGGCGACTGTTTAATTCCTCGCCTTCTAGTCCGTGGCGCCATCTAGGTGTGGCTGTGATAAA
>NW_028234418.1:11621748-11634248 GCF_977035675.1 Penaeus japonicus
CGGCGAGAAGGACGCGACACCTCTTCGTCGGCGGCGCTGAGGACCCGCTGGACAAACCCGTCTTGTTCTCGCGACAGGCCCTTCCATCGAGCCTGGCCGCCCTCCACTCCTTCGCGTAATTGGGATGTTGAACAAACACAATCCTGGAGCCGCCCTATTCACAGTCCACCGCCACGGTCCTGAGATTTTGATATTCCATTCAGGGGGAAAAAACGAAGACGAAAAAAAGAGGCGACACTCTAGATAACGATTAATATCATCCCTTTATCAAGCGCTTTGGTCTGGGCCGAGCAAGAGGGGCTGCTCCGCCGCGGTCACACCGGCGGATGTGAGGCTCGCGATTGACCCTCGTCCACGCCCGTACGCACAGGGGGCATAAGGGCGATCTTGGTCGTGGGAGGGATACGCCCCGAGGGAGGGGAGGGACGGCTGTACGGGAGCAACGGAGCATGGTGAGTCCTACAATGGGCTTCCGGTCCCTACTACCTGTTGCCCTTCATCCAGGGGACTCTAACTGCCCCTAACTAATACTCTAACAACTGATACACTGCTTACCTAATCACGCTACGCCGCCGATAGACTTGACATTCTTGCGGATTTTCTCTTTCGTTTTCCCTCCTACTTCCCTCGTATTCGGGTTTCCGTTTCGGGCCGTTCCTTCTAACTACCCCTAATGACTACCTAAATGACCCCGTGCGTGCTGGGCGAAGATTCCCCCCACCCCCACCCCACCTCCTCCCCTTCTCAAACACACCCCGCAAGCCCTCTACACTTACCTGCTGTTCTAACTACACCCTTGCTGCCACACTCACCTCCTGTCCTAACTGTGGACTTGAAACCTAACTACGCTATTTCCCCGCAGCCCCCCCTCCCCCTCCCCCCCCTCAATCCACCCCCACCAAGAGCGGCCGATAGCATCTCCGCTACTTGTCTTTCCTTGGTTTCATCATGTTAGCGCGCGGTTTCACGTGGGGGGGTTAGGTATAATGGGGGGGGGCGGTATTACCCCTCCATTATAAACTATCTAGAACCATATCACATGCATATTAATTGAAGCTCTTGCAAAATACAACATGCATCTACACCACTGGTCGGGTTCATCTACGGTAGAATTATCTACTCTTGCGATCTACGCGTGGATCACGATGGCTTCCCTACAGCACACAACAAAGGACTAATAAAATGGCTCATTCATCCATAATAGCATCGTGAAAATACATTATCGAACAGTAAAACAAAGCGCTTTCTTGCCTTCATTATCATCACGACACCATTAATTGCCACATCGCTTTGTTAGTTCTCAGCATTCACAAGACCTCTACAAGTTCGCTACAAACACAAGTCACTGCGATCCGGAGATCACTCTATATCCACAGGTCGTTTTAATACAGGGGATTACTACAAGCACTCACAAAAACACATACAGTTCACAAATATAAGATTTGGTCTTACCGTTGCGGCTCCAGCCCATTCTTCTCTTTTCTGAAAGTCGATACGAAAAATCTTCAGTGAAATTGATATATGTCTCGCACATAGTCATGTTCTTTGCTTTTGTTTTTTCAAATAATAGACAAAATAGACGAGGTTTCTTCCAATATTTCTTGCTAAAATCTCAAAGGCCTTTTTGAACCCTGAGTCAGTGACAAAATTAGCCGGCTCTGGTAGGTCACTCAGTAAGCACTTCAAGCACGCTATGTCCGATTCTCCATCACTTATCACAATCAAAAGGACAATCAAGTCGCAGAATCTCCCAGGAGAAGTCGCGCTCTCTCCCGCAACACAAAATTCAAAGACAAAACTATCGGCGGAGTGCACGCGAGCGGCGACCGGGGGGCAGTGCGGTCAGAGGCGAGCGATAAATCAAGCGATGTAAGGAAGGAACTGCGCCACTGGTCGCTACGTGTGATCCCGCTCAATTAATGCTTTTGTGTGACACGCGGACGACCAGCCACCTTGTAGGCGAACACGCGGTGGTTACCAGTTAGGGACTTCCGACGGCGCTCTTCCTGCCTTGTTTCTGTGCGAGTCCCGAGACCTTTTCAGCTGCCAGATGTACGGAAAGTGTACGCCTCGCCTTCATTAAGCCCAAAGATCACTTAGCCCCTCCGGAAGAGGAAAAGTATAATGAGAATTATGGAAGGATGGCAACAGATCACACCACTGTCAGTCATTGGGCGAGCAGAAAGAGTGACCCCGCAGGAACCTCTGACGTCACGATAAAATGGGCGGAGCTTCGCGCGGGAAAACAAAAGGCAAACGGGAAAAAGTGACGCATTACACTATGCAGTGCCATGGTTGGTAAAAAAAAAAATCCACAAGATAATGGTTCCTTGTCTAGCCTTCCTTAAAAAAATATTACGGTTGTGGACAGTGACAGAAAAGAATAAGAATCATTTCGCTCAATGAAGATTCTCTAACACCTGGCGTGTGAGACAGAAGATTCTCTAAGGTGTATCTGAGAATCGGCCTGTAACATATCCGATGTCTAAGGCGCCACTGGCAAATACATGTACAGGAAATTAATATTTTCATGCGGCGTTATCCGAGTTCGGTGTAACGTAAAGTAAGTTTTTGTTGTAGTCCCGAGGCGATGTAATGCCATACTAATGTGTCTCTGTCTTTAATATACTATTTTCATTCGCTATGACTCGAAAAAGAAGCTTTCCAAGTTAAGAATATACTAGGCGTGTCATAAGAATGACATCTTATTGGAAAATGTCATTTTTGATATTGATAATAATAGTTAAAGAAGATAATACGATTTCTTTAGTCTTTTACGAAAAAGTTCCACGAAATAGGATACTTTTGATATTAACTAATACTAATATGAGAATGATCTTAGGGGAAAAAACGGCTGACGTTCATTGTATCGATAATAATAATAATACTGAGTTTATATAGACATGCATATAAAAACCGAGTAAATTACCTGTCCCTTAGAAAATTATACTCCCCTCCCCTCCCCCAAGATCCCCTCTATGATAGCCTGACGATCCCATAAAACGACCTGGACATCCCCTCCTACCATCCCCGCCCCCTCCCACCTCCCGAGCCCCCGTCCTCGCCAACCTTTCCTCCTCCCCTTCCCTCCTTCCCCCTTCCCACCCCCCTCCCGTCGCCCGTTTTTTCCGGTCGGCTGCTTCGGTTTCCGGCGTTTCTGGTGCTAACCGACCACGCCCCCGGCCCTCGGCGCTCGTTACCATCATTATCATCGTCATTATCATCACTATCATTGTCTAGAGCATCACTATCGGGACTCACTATCATCCTCCCACCCTCCCTCCCTCCCTCTCCCCCCCTCTTCCAGGTCACCAACCCAAACACCTTTCGAATCTCATTGTTTACATCCCAGTCAGAGGCTTATCTCTCTGCCACGCTTTGCGAAACAGCATCCCAATTGTTGATGTTATTATTTACTTTCTCTGTCTCTGAATTAGCTCGTTTTTTGCGTATCTCCTTTAGTTTCAATCCCCTCTTTCACATTTACCGCAATGGCCGTTTTATCTTCATTATAATCGCGCTGGGTTCAGTCTCCTGGCAATAAAACAAAGAGTCCCCTTTGCTTTTAATCATTAAATTAAACGAAATGATATAAATTCTTCTGATGGTAACATAAATGAGGAAAGTGACAGCTGCCGCCATTACTGTACATAAAACACTTCATTACTTTCTCCCTTTATAAACTCCGCTCAACAAGACCCGGGGCGAGAGATCACAGACCGGGCTCCTCATAATCAAAACAGACCACGAACTGACGCAAAAAACGGGAGTCATTCAGAAAGAGACAAATGTAAAGAAATCGCCGGGAAAAAAGGAGAGCGACCGCGGCACGCAGTTCCTCTCCGGCTGTGACATCCTCGCGGTGAAGTCTCGGCTCCAGTTTGATCATGAACCACCGAAGGTCAACACGGAAATGCCGAGTTTCCGCTTAACTGTTACGCGCAAAGGAGAAAAAAATGCTGGTCATCAGTCACTCCGTTCGAATTATTATCCTTGAATATCGCTATAAGAGCTTTTAGCGTAACGTCGGTCGATAGCGTAGCCACTAAACTGATTGAAATGATTACATTTTTACTTATCAGTAAATTCATATTCATCCTATCCTTCGACGACTCCGTAGCACAAAAACCTGTTAGCAATATAACCTAAAGCCTGAAGTCCACCACCAGTAAGCAAGCTCGGGCAGGAAGAGATCGCGGCGGCTCAGTGGAGAGAGTGCGTGCTTGACACAAGTGCTTGGCGCACACACGCCCGGCGAGACCTTACTGCTTGCAGGAGAGTGCCAAGAGGCCCTCGTCAAGAGAACAAGCTCACTGTAACCCTAAGCAAGAGGAACGGACAACATACCTTCTAGGTACTGTAGAGTCTGCGCAGTTGTGGCGTGCGGAGTGCTGGACGACGTGTTGGACGGCGACGTGGTGTGGGCGGGAGTGGTCGTGGCGGACGACGAGGCGGCGGTGGAAGCGACGGAGGCCTGCGAAGGGAGCGCCGACGAAGGCAGTGACGCCGGTGGAGGAGGGACGTGTGACGACGGGGATGCGGAGAGGACGGGGTTGAGGCGGTGCTCGGGCATCGGGCCTGAGTAGCCCTCCAGGAACTCGTTGAAGTCTGGCACATATTCGTGGAAGGTGGAGGGCACGTGTGCGAGCGACGCGGACTCCTCCTCGACATCTGTGGGAGAAAATAAGGACAGGTTAGACGTCAGGTTACAAAGGTTAAACATTTAAAATCTATAAACTGAAAATGAGGCTTATGGTAATGCTTCTGTAAGACTTATTGAAGGCTTTGAAATCTTTCCACGTTTGGAAATAAGGGTTCAGGAAAAGACATGCAGTCAGGTTGCCCCATTTCCCCAAACAATCCGAAGTCAGGAACCTTGTCCTATTGTGACGCCGCGACCTTGACAGTGAGGCCGTCATGCTCACCAAGCGTCATGCACCCCCTCCTTCTGACGTCACAAGGCATCCCCAACCGACACATCAAATACCTGTATTATTTCCTTCATCCAGAAAACTACTAATTACTTGTCGAAATTTTGCCGAAGTCTACACTCTTAAATCTCGCACGCGCGTGTGTATTAATGTCCATCATATCACCGCCGACAGAGGTTTGGGGGCGTCATAAACTCTTTCCCTCCCGCCCTCTAGCGACAGGGAAGGTGTGGGGGAGGAGGCAGCAGCAAAAGGGGGGTGGGGGTGTCTCTGGATGAGTGAGGACCTTCATCAAGCGGAATATTCATCACGATGAATATTCACACGGATTGGCGGCCTCCAGACTCTACTTGCTATTCGCGAGTGCGGTTTCTAGCGGCTGTTTCAGAGCGTGTGGATCAGCGCTTTCCGCGCGGGTGCTAATTCACAAATCTTTATTCCCCAAGGACAACAGCATGTTATGGCAGCGATGCAGGCGTCAGTGTCCTCCAGCGCGTGAAGGCGGAAGAAAAACATATGGCACACTGCGGTAAAAAAAACTATTCTCTTAATGGACAGAACAATGAGGATATATTAGCACGGTATCAGAATGAAGTAATGGTGTGACAAAGTTGTCCCAAGGAGCGAAGGAATGGCATATGTAAATAAACACAATTAACACATACGAACACAGGACATAAACATGTAATGACTTCCCCTGCAGGCGTCGTGATCTAACGCACCGAAGCGTGTACAGCCTGCAGGACACAGCACGTGCGTCGTGTCGCTTGCAACTCTGCGAGAGGTGCTGCTGCCACCCCCCCCCCCTCTCCACACCTCTTCAGCATCCGTGATCGGCATTCATCGGATCAGAAACGGATATATATTTTATATAATGAGATCTGAACTCGCGCGCGTGTGTACATATGTTCAGTGTACGCGTAATCGTTTCTAATTTTGTGTATGTATGTATGTATGAATACGCTTGTATTTGCGTGTCGGGGTCTGCATGTACGTGAGCGCACTCGCGCATGCATGCGTCCAGAAACCAGCTAGTACCAGTGCCACGCCACGCAGTGATTTGCAAGGGAGTGGAAGGGAGGGGTTTACGGCGCCCGCGGCGGAGGGAAGGAAGTCGTCCTCCCGACACGACAGGAGTAGCGGCGCCTCGTGGGGGAAGTTCGGTGATTGTTGGTGTAGTATCCCAGGCTTGTTCCCCTCCAGCGACTGCCCTTTACCCCCGGCGCCTCCAGCCTCCCCCCGGGCTGTGTTTCACCTTGAGGCAGCGGCGGCCACCACTCGCTGGCCCCCTCCCCTCTTCCCCTCTCCCTCCCTCTCCCCTTCCTAGATCCCCGTGTCCTCCGTTTCCCTCCCCCCTCGACTCCCTCCCCCGTCCGTAACTCACACGCTCCCACCCCCACCCCCCTCCCGGTTTCTCTCCCTCCACCCGCAACACACACACACTCACACATATACGCACACGCACACGCACACGCACACGCACACACACACACATACATACACACACACACACACTCCCAATTCCCTCCCACTCCCACCCCCACATCTACTCCACCCCTTGTTCGCAACTCCTTCCCCCACACCTGCACGCCCTCCACACCGCCTCTCCCTTCCCCTCATTTCCTCATAACTACATCAGACGTCCCCTCATCTTCCTGCTTTCTTGCACTCCCTCTTCCCTCCTCCACAGCGTTTTCTCACCCCCTCACCCCCCAATTCGTTGCTCTGGGGTCGCGAGTGGTAGTGTGTTTGACCCCACGCAAGTTCATGCTTACGCCCCTAACCATTGCTTTTTTGTTGTTTTTTATTGTTGAACACGCTGTCGCTGCAACTCTGAACTCGATGTTTCCCCGCCAAGTCTTGAGTACTTCTTATATAAGGAAATTTAGACAGATCTAATTCGTCAACCCTCTAGGAGAAAAAAACATCAATGTATCCTATTTATAAGGAAAAAAAAACAATCCCCGATTCCTAGTAAATCCTAAATCCGATTTGAATCAGCGAGGCAGTGGTCAGCTATCGTCCAGGCGACAGCGCAAGGGGGGGGGGAGGAGAGATCTGCGGCCGCTTGGATTACTTCCTACGGACCGGCGGCGTTGAAGTCCCCTGCCAACCGGGAAGTCAACGCTTCCTGCACCTCCTCGACCTCCTCGCGACCGGCTCCTTCCCTCCTCATTGTCCCGGTCTCCGCAGAACTAGGAGCGGGTTAACATACACATACACCCCGAGAGGGAGGTATGTTTGAGGGAATAAGTGTATGTGTGTGTGAGTAAGGGGGAGAGGGGGGAAGGGAGGGGAGGGGGTTCCAGGAGCTCAGTGTTTGTGGCGGCGGCTGTCGCTCCTCACCACTTACCTCCATCATTTGGACTCACCGCCCGGAACTAATGACTAGGGTAAGGCACAGGGGGAGCCACTGGAGGTGCAGGTGGAGGGGTGGACCGCCCGAACTGGCCTCAGGGCATGCGGGGGTCTGGGGGAGGGAAGAGGGGAGGGGAAGACAGGGGAAAGGGAAGGAACACGAAGGTGGGGGAAGGAGAGGGGGGGGGCAAGGAAGAGGGGCTAGGAAGGGAAGGAACACGAAGGTGAGAGAGGGAGGAAGGGAGAGAATTGAGGGTATGGCGGCGAAGGAGAAATCGTGGTAAGAAGTCGCAGGATTCCTCGACCGAATTCAGAAAAATATTAAACGAAACACGGGAAGTGGTAATGCCATTGAACAGATTACGATGAAAGGGGATATACTCACTCGTATTCATGTTTGGTTATTGACGAGAAATAACAACTGTTTAACCACTAAAAACGGACTTATTGCACAAGAAATAAAATGAATGAACGTACATTAAATGAATTCACGAAACAAAGACCTCAAAAAAAGAAAGAACCAAGACGCACAAAGGAAAATTCTGAACGCTTTTATCCCCTCGTCGGCAACCACACGTTCAAAGCAACAGGATGATGACAAAAAAGAAGAAGAAAAAAAAAGAAAACAGCCGTCGCCCTTGTCGTCTTTTCCATGAATCCTTTTGTTTGCGAGCACACATCCTAACGAGCGCAAACAATCCCACAAGCCGCGTTAAACCAGAGCGTGAATAGCAAACACAAGTCTCCAAGTGGGTCTCCTTTCTGGCCTCCAAGATGCCGACGTCCGAGGGAGACCGTCGACTCGTGACCGTCTTTTTTTCCACGATTACTTGTTTTTTTTCGTTTTTTTTTTTCTCTCTACTTCATTCTTTACTTTCCTTTTTGCCCCATTGGTCTATTGTCTTTTTGCCCCCCCCCCCTCAAGTTCACTCCCTTTGCGAGTATACTATGTATTTTTGTTTTTTGTTATGCTCTTTAGCTGTTGGTTAGTTTCACAGCTACGAAAACAACATTAGTAAAAGAGAGGAAGCTAGTCTGATAGATCAAGCGGGTCTCCCTCTGCGTGCCGGCGCTCCTGAAGATATGCCTCCAGGTCTCAAAGTTCGGCCAGAACAAATCGAGAAAATTTGGAAATTGAGTCTTCCTTTTTTTACTCAATATGTTATGCATGATCTTAACCTCGCTACTGGACCAGTAAGTAAGATCGCAGATGGCAGCATAATTGTAGCAGAAACTATGTATTAGTGTTCATTCAAGGAAAACCTTTGTCGTCTGCAAAAAATTATTTGTACCACAAAGGAAGAGAGAAGATTGAGACGGAGGAAGGAAAGGAGTAATGCAAAGAAAGACAGATAGACGTGTAGAGGAGAGAGAGAGAGAGAGAGAGAGAGAGAGAGAGAGAGAGAGAGAGAACAAATGGTAATAAAATATAGTTAACTACAAGAAAACCTCTAAAGTTGTCTCCAACGTTACCGTAAGCCCAATAATAGTAGTTGGTGAGCCGCGTGGGGCTGGGCCTGCACACACTCATGTTAGCACAGCGGAGGTGTGGGCTTGTGTCCTCGGGGCGGAGTTGTGTTAGTGCTGTTAGTTTGGTCATTAGTCAACAAGATGCGGTCCGTCGGGAATGGCTGGGGAGGTGTGAGACTGGAGACGTTTGCGCCCGGCCACGTCTCACTGTCGCGGCTGGGATGCGAGGGCGCCTAGACACAGGCCACGACACAATCGAGAACACTGAAGGCGTTTACAGAGGTGGAAACACTGGGCACAGGCACATGCTGAAGAAGGGAGTGAGATTTCATGCACAACTTTGGCACTCGCTCGAGACAAGTAGACACTCCCTGGCACTAGGGCGTGACGAGTAGGCACTGCGCGCTGTAGAAAACGGTCAAGTGTCCAGTGCCATCCGGAGGCAGACTAAGGGTACAACTTTTGACGGCTGGCGCTGGCACGCCGTGGCACTAAGGGTTGCCACTTAACTAATTAAACCAGTTATTTTGGTTAGACCAGGAGTTTCTCTTGGTGGATATGAAAATCATTTAGACTTTCCTTATTAGCAAACGAAATAATATCGGATGTCTATGTTACGTGTACAAGGATATTAAGGGCCATTGCTTGCAAAAACAATCAAATAAGCGTCCTCATTACAGACATTATATTTTCCAATAATTTTCTGAAATGAGCACAACCAACATCTTAACGTACATACTCACACTTCTAAAACAGCAAACATCCAAATATTTCTCAACATCTAACGAGAGAGAGAGAGAGAGAGGGAAAGAGAGAGAAAGAGCAAAGACTCGCAACTCCCGCCGTGACCTTTCGTATTCTTATCGCGCCACACTAAGCCACAAGACTATTCCACTTCGCCTAAGTAGATTCCACAGAGCAACATAGCCACCTTACAAGCCACGGGTGAACCAGCGTGGTCTTCTCCGTGGGGCTTGTAGCGGAATTATGCTACTCTGATTTCAAGCTTTGTTCAATCTATGACTCAAGCTGTTTCCACCGATCGTTATTGCTATTAATGCTGTTGGTGCTGCTGATATTTTTGTTATCATTATTGTCATCATTATTATTACTGTTATCATTACTATTATCATTATGATTATCATTATTATTATCATTATCATCATCACCATCTTGATGGTAATAACAATTATAATTTTATTACTATTATCATCATCATCACTATAATCATCATTATCATTATTTTTATTTATATCATAATAATTATTGTCATCATTATTGCTGAGCGGTTTGTGTTGGTCTCTAAGGATTAAATGCAGCTAAGGCCGACTCGAGGAAGCCCGGATCTGACAGCTGTAGGATCAAGTCTTCGAGATTCTACACATAAGTCTAAATTCGCCTTTCCCTTCGCAATGTAGAGACGAATCCACACCAGCTAGGCATTAATTACACACATCATTCGCATTCAGAAACACATTAATGTGGTTAGTTGTAGTTATGTCATATTTCTGGCTGGCTCTGCGATAAGAGCTCGGCCGACTATCAGTGTTTCCTGTGTCGCTATCGGCAGGCTGGGGGTCCTGACTGCGTTTCTTCACACGTATGATAAATGGTAGATAAAAAGAAAACGATAACCGTACCTCGGAGCGGCCACACACACACACTGGCAGGATGCTGGGGAATCCGAGCTCCTTTGATAACGTGTCAAATGTACATGCTTGTTACTCTTGTCTCACTCGGCACGCAGACGCGACTCGCCCTTGCGTAGGAGCTTTCTTTCTCGCTGTCTGCTCTATCTAGCTGTTCATTATCATTGATTGTGGAAATGTGTATATGTATGTATGTTTGTGGATGTGTGTGTGTGTGTGTGTGTGTGTGTGTGTGTGTGTGTGTGTGTGTGTGTGTGTGTGTGTGTGTGTGTGTGTGTGTGTGTGTGTGTGTGTGTGTGTGTACATACATACATACATATATTATATATATATATATATATATATATATATATATATATATATATATATATATATATATATACATATATATATATATATATATATATATATATATATATATATATATGTATATGTATATATATAGATGTATGTATATATATATATATATATATATTATATATATGTATATATACGTATGTATGTATGTATATATATATATATATATATATATATATATATATATATATATATATATATATATATATATATATACGCTGCCTTTTTGGATACCTCCGAAATGACCACATCCTGAAGAATCGCGAACGCAAACGCCACTCCCCCCCCCCCTACCGCCTAATCGCCGGATCCGCCCCCCCCCCCTTTCTTCCGTGACCAAAGGAACTTGAGGGAAAGGCTACAGGTGACGAAGGGCGGGGTCAAAGGGTGGCGACGGGGCTGGGTCACGGGACATCCTGTGAAGGGTGTGAGGTGCAGGGTGGAGAGGGGGGGAAGGGGGCTCACTCACACACCCTCAGCCCACTCCTTACTTCCTTCCTTCCTCCTTGCCTTCTTTACGCCTAGAAAAGGACAAAGGAAGAGACAACGAAGAGAGGGAGAGAGGGAGAGGGAGGGAGGGAGGGAGGGAGGGAGAGAGAGAGAGAGAGAGAGAGAGAGAGAGAGAGAGAGAGAGAGAGAGAGAGAGAGAGAGAGAGAGAGAGAGAGAGAGAGAGAGAGAGAGAGAGAGAGAGAGAGAGAGAGAGAGAGAGAGAGAGAGAGAGAGAGAGAGAGAGAGAGAGCGAGAGAGGAATCGAAGGTTCATACCATATTCGAAAAAAAAAAAATCCAACTCTTTCATTTCCCTATCTTCCCCTTCCCTTTTCTTCCATTTCCCTAGTTTCCTTTTCTTTCCTACATCCTGTTCTCATCTCCTCCCCACCACCTCTCCCCTCGCCCCCCCTATCTGCCCTCCTATTCCCACAGCCCTATACACAGAAGCCATGACCCGGGTCGGTGTCCTGCTATCCCGCTTATCTACGAGATCGTCAGCGCGATAACCTTGCCGAGGACGCCAGGAAATAGAGGGGAGGGGAGCGGGAGGCTGGGGGATTGAGGGGGCGGGGGGAGGAAGTGCGGGAGAGGGGTGGGTATAGACAGGGATGAGGGAAAGAGAGAATAAGTGGGATAGAAAGGGAAAGGGGGTGTATAGGAGGAGAGAAGCAAAGAGTGAGAAGTTATGAGAGAGAGAGAGAGAAAAAGAAGAGAGGGAAAGAAGAGAGTGGGGAAGTATATGGAGAACGAAGCCAACAGTGCTAGAAAGACGACTTCAAAAGTCGTTTCCTCTTTGTATCCCCCCCCCCCCCTTCCACAGCCTTTTCTCCTTCCCAGTACCTCCGTAAGTACCCCCATCCCCGCAACTTCATGGGGGAGAGGGTAGATTGGGGAGATGGGGAGGGGGGCTGGACAAATCGTCACCGGACATGCCCCCCCCCCCCACCTCTTTATCACGGCAAAATCGCCACACGAAACAGTAAACATAGCACAGTCGAGACACAGAGAGAAGTGTGTGTTGGGAGAGAGAAAGAAAATGTGTGTGAGAAAGAGAAAGAAAGAATAGAACTGAAGGGTGAAGTGAGGGAGAGGGGATGGAAGGGTTGAAGAGGGCATGGGAGAGGAGGGGAGCGGAAGGATAAAGAGGAGAAGGGAAGGGAAAATCTTGGATGAGGGAGGGAAAGATGAACAGAGAAGGGGAGGGGAAGGAGTGAACAGGAGAGGGGAAAAGTGGATAAGGGAG
>NW_028234418.1:11639248-11644248 GCF_977035675.1 Penaeus japonicus
TCCATACTGAAATCTGAACAAGTTTCTGTTGAGGTCGAGTAAGCGGGCATATGATGATTGCATTGGTCGGAGCATGGATGAAGCGGGGAGGGGAGGGGAGGGAGACAGGAGGGATAAGGGCGAGAGAAAGAGAAAATGAAAGGGGGGAGGGGAGAAAGAAAAGGAGCGAAAGAGAGAGACGTAGAGGACCTTTCATTATCACGGCCTCTTCAGTCTCATTACGACAATTAAACAGTTACAATTGCTCGGGAAGGGCCATCGTGGGTTAGGGCTACGGGCGACGACAATGGCCAATTCCGCGGAACATTATGGGTCATATTTCTATCAATATCAAATGATAATCTCAACCATTGTGACAATGTGGGCGGAGACCTTGTTTTCCCCGCCGGTCGAGAGGGGTTCGCAGGGGAGCGCGAGAAACGAAACACACAAGTGCACGATTCATATGCATTTTTTTCTTTTTTTCTTTTTTTCTGAAAGGGGAGGGGAGGGGAGGGGAACTCCGCCTGAGAGGACGACAAGTGGATTATTATGATTATTCCCCTTCTAAAGAAAAGAAAACACTGCTGCGGAAGTTACAACTCGTGGAACAATTCGGCAAAATAATAATGTCGACGAAGAAGAAGAAACAGTCGCATTGGGCCTCGCTCGGTCGGTGGGAAAAGAGCTCCGTCCGATTCTGGTGTATAACCGACCTGGTCTTTAGAAGGGAGGCTGCTTGGCCCTATTGTCGCCCGCACTGTAGCACCCGAATACAATAACAGGGAACCCACGCTAATAGAGAAACACAAGACAGTTCCCAGATTATGGTCGGGATAAAATGGAAATTACGAGACCCTTGTTATAACAATATCACATTTTATATGGTTTCACTGTTTCACTGAGAATGGACAAGTTGATGCATATTCCAATACTTCGCGCAAAGGAAACAAATGGATTACGGTATTAAAATGTTCCGAAAGAGATTACATCGATGAATAGTTTTTTTTTTATCAACTACACATTGCTCTCTCTCTCTCTCTCTCTCTCTCTCTCTCTCTCTCTCTCTCTCTCTCTCTCTCTCTCTCTCTCTCTCTCTCTCTAACACTTACGCACACACACACACACACACACACACACACACACACACACACACACACACACACACACACACACACACACACACACACACACACACACCTCATTTTAAGTGGCCTCAAATAAACACTCCCAACAGTCAGCTATCGTAAGGAAAATCCTTTGTGGACATATTCTGGGAACTCCCGTGGCACTCCCCCCTCCCCCCCTCTCCCCCAGACGTATGAAGCGACACCACATTCTGAGAAACGAACGAGATGTGACTCTACATATATGAAAGTTAATGGTGCTGTGTGATGTGCCAACACACTGCTTGGTTGGCAGATTGTGGTAGTAGTACTGACAATGTGTGTGTGTGTGTGTGTGTGTGTGTGTGTGTGTGTGTGTGTGTGTGTGTGTGTGTGTGTGTGTGTGTGTGTGTGTGTGTGTGTTGGTGGAAGAGTAATATCATTGAGTGTCACTGTATTTTTGGTATTAGTACTAGAACGGAAGTGATGATAACGATACTGGTGATGATGAAAAAAATATCAAAGAAGGAGATGCTAAACAACAAGGCGAATAAAGAACAAAGTAAAGGAAGAGTATCCGATAATAAAATACAAAAAAACTAGTCCTACAAAATAATAAAGCTAAAATAAAGTTCATCATGTGAGCAGCTCCACATAAACGCAGTGTCCCAGCCAGTCAGAGCGCACGCAGCGGTAGTCCTGTGTTCTGATCACGTGTTTGTCCCAGCTAATAGACAAGGGTCATGATGCAATCACGACTCATGACAAGGCGGTACGACCATCAATCACTGCCACGACGGAACAAGACGTGATGACCAATGCCTCTGGAGCCCGCATTCCGTCGCAGCGAAAACAAAACAACAAAAATCGCCGACCGCCGTTGCTCTCGCTAATTCCAATAAACTCATTCGAGAAGTCACTTTATCCCCCCAGCCCCAGCCCCTCCCCCACCCCACCCCCACCACCCACAACCGGGCATCTGGTAGCTGCGGCCAAAAAGTTCGTTAGATGGACCAATTGTTTGACCGGGCCTGTCAGCTGGCCGACACAACCTTCCTTCCTTAAGTCACTGTGCTCTAGGCGATCCCCAGGGAAGACAGTCGGCCGGCCTTTCGCTTTCTCTGCCCCATTCATCCCGCTGGCTCCGTTCCGTGGGCGCGTGGACGATTAGTCGCCGCCCGTTAGGAAAATGGGGAAATAGCTCCCCATCTTGATGTAAAGGGGGAAGAGGTAATGGCGAAGAAAACTATATATAGAAAGACAGAGAAGGATAAGAAGGAGGAGGAGGAGGAGAAAGAGGAGAGGGCGAGGGGAGTGGTCGGTGTGGAGACGTTGGGCTGGGTCGGGCAGCAGCTGGCGCTCGCCAGGCAAGGACCTCTCTCTCGCTCTCGACCTCTGCTTCCATTTAAATTCTCTTACATTCATACCCCTCGAGGTCGACCTTAGTCATCCCCATGGAGGTCCTGCGAGTATGTTTTCCTTGAGTTTCAAGGTATGGCGAGTAAGAATTAGGCGAAGAAGCAACCAAGCCGGGCAGCAGCTGTGAGGGACATGTGTGCGTGGCAGCTGGGAGGCACGTGTTCTTGGTCCTGGCAGGTGCCCAGCAGGTACACACACGCGCGTGTACGTTTAGACAGCCACATATCACGACATAACGACGCACATGTAGACACGAGTTGGGGCATGTACGTAAAGACGAACGATAACTTGTCCTTGCACGAAGAGAAAATTATATATTTCTAGTATTACCGTAAGTAGTACAACATATCATTTATGTTGCAAAAATACTTCACGAAAAAAACAGAAATTTAAACATGTAAATTGCGTGTAAATAGCAGGGTTTGTTCACAATTTTCATTGTAGTACTACAACTTTGGGTTCTCAATATTGGCATGTTTGTGCGCGCGCGCATGTGTGTGTGTTTATGTTAGTTAATAAAGATGTATAAGTACCAGTAATTAAATTTTAAAAATGTAAGTGAGTAAGTACTACTAAGATCCCGTAGGTAAGTCTGTCCTCCAACACATGACGAATGGCGATGCGATGAGCCAGGGCGTGGTGACTACAGAGGACAGATGCTAAGCTACGACAGGCGGAGAGACAGCAAACACTTGGAAGGCGGGTGTAGCGTATGGGGGGGAGGGGGAAAGGGGAGGGGCGGCAGGTGGTGGTCGACTGGCATGCATGAAGAAGGGGGTATAGAAGGGGGTAGGGGTAGAGAAGAAGTGCATATGTTCATGAGAAAGTTAATAATGGAAAGGGGTAATACCCTTGCGTTAGACCTCACGGGATCGTCTAATGGTTTTGCTCTAAGTTTCCTTCAAAGACTGGAAAACGCCTCAAGACCGAGCTCCCGCCTCGTTGCAAATGAAGGTCAGAGCAGCTGTGGAGGTACGCCATTAACGACCACCCCCCAAACCCCTCCAATTATCATTATTACGTGATCACGGGAAATAATATAAATAACTGAATCGCTTAATCAGCTCCAGACTTGTTCCGTCAAGGTTCCAGCGGACCATGAAGTGTGTGTGTGTGTGTGTGTGTGTATGTGTGTGTGTGTGTGTGTGTGTGTGTGTGTGCGCGCGCGTGCGCGCGTATGTGTCTGTGTGTGTGTCAACGCATCAAACTCAAAACATCTTGAACAAAATAAGACAAATAAATAATACCCCCATAAAAATAAACAGACTCGCCACAGTAAATACCCGAAGAAAAAACAATACCCAGAAATCAAAACAAAGCAACATCCCCTCCACCCCCCTCCCAACACACAAAAGCCCCACAAATAAAACCAATAAAACAAAAACAAAAAAAGAACCCTACTGCCTCTCCAGCCACAATTCCAAACGAGCACAAGCCACGGGGCCGTCTCGATCACCTCATTAGCGCGACTTCGGGAAGTCTTTTATCCCGGCGGATCATAAACAAACAGGTCTTCAAGCACCTCACTATCCCAGGGGAGGACATATGCCTGCCCAGCTCACCTCGGCCTCACTCTAATTACTCGAAATTAGCCCGGTTGATGGACGACCGTGACTAAAAAAAAGAGTTATCAGGAAGATGATGAATGGTTGTGGGAACCGTCGTAAAGTGGCTTGGTTTTTTTTTTATTGTTATCGTTATTGTTGTCATTACTGTTTCATTGTTACTATTATCATTATTATTATTACTATTATTATCATAATTGTTGTTGTTATTTTTATTATTACTACTATCATTATCATTACTGCTGTAATTTTCAACATTATTTTTATCATGATTCAATTTTGTTACAGATACGGAATAAAGCTAAGAATCATTTACCGCCAAATACTTATTTTTTTATAATTCTCTTTCCCTCCCTCTCCTGTACATAGCTTAGACTTATTATCTTTTATTCCTTTATCTGACGCTTTATTTTCCCCTCAAGACTAAATCTTACTAAGCAGAAGGGGGCGGTAGCGGTCGGACGGCGGGGGTTAATTAGCGTCACTCTATTCTGGTTAATTGCTGCATTTACCTGAGCGAGCCAGGTGCCGCGGCGGCTCATAGCATCTTCAGGCCTCACACCACCAGCTGAGCTCCAGCCGCCGTAAACCCTTTGCTAATCTTCTTATGACGCGAGTACCCTTCGTTATCGGCGTTATCTCCGTGCTTCTCGAGAACGGCGGAAATCGAGGGTCATCGGTAAGAGGCGTAGGCGCTGGTGTTGCGATGCCCCGCCACGTGCGCCGGCCGGCCAGCGCCCGCGACCGACGCCATTTTGTTTTGTTGCTCCAGACGGGCGAGCGGCACGGCGGCCACCTGGAACACGCCGGCCCGCTCCGCTTTCCTTCACTCTTGGCTTCGGCTATTCTTTTTTATTCATTGCTATTTTCTTTATCGCTAGGCTTTTTTTTACGAGGGATTGTTTCTTTGAGATATTGTGATGCCGACTGG